>NC_086444.1:581350519-581650519 GCF_028390025.1 Pseudophryne corroboree | reverse complement strand
TTGGGGTTTCCCCCTCTATCAGGATACAGTACATAACAATAACAAACATATTTATACATACCAACTCCTATCCGATCCTTCAGCAACTCCCGCCAGTGCATCCCGGGCCAAGCCCCACACCGCTTGTCACGGCATTTGCCAGAACTGGAAGTGATGCGTCTGCCCCCGGCAGGCAGCAGGATGTTGCCTAGGAACCAGCACACCACTGTGTTGTCTAGGTAACATGTAAACAGTTACCTGCCATGTAATTTATTAACTAAAATTCGTGTCAATAGACACCACTAAAACACATAACTAAATGTAAACTAAACAGCCCGACCATTTAACATATTTCATTACCTTGGACCCCTGTCTGGGTTTTAGGGAACTCTGTCATTCAGTATATGAGTCTAGATACTGAGTGTGAGTGGTGCTCTGTGGAGAAACACAATTAGGATGACTCACAGAATGCTGAGAGCGCTGTGCAGAGACAGCATGTAGAGACTTTACTGACAGCTAGACACAAGGAGTAGAGAGGCCAGCTGCTGAACACAGGATCCTGCAGGTAGTCACACAGGGAAATTCTCACACAGGTGGCTAATCAGCAAGTAACAGAACTGCAGCTTGTATGTTGAACTGCAGGAGTGATGGCAGAAGTAAGACACAAGACATGTAGAATTTAGTCAGGATTGTGACAGTACCCCCCTCTTCAGGGTGGACCCCAGAAACCAAAATTGAAAATTAGGGAAATTTTGAAGAAAAATTTTCGTACGGAAAGCTGGAGAAATGAAATCCAGAAGAACTCAAGGACAATCCCAAACTGTATTCCTCAGAAGTCTTCCGCATTTTCATCTTCAGATGCAAGACTTTTCATATCAGAACAAGTGGACCATTGACCCTCACTATAAAAATAATTTTCTTCCTGGGAGAAGACATGGCTAGGAAGAATAATTCCACCCAAAATGTAACTTAAATCATTATCAAATTCACAATTGTAAACTGAGTCCAAGTCATGGGAATCCTTTCTTTAGGAGTGGCAGTATACATGTCAAACTGTGCTGCAAGGAATTTGGAACTACATAAGGAACCAGAAGTGGTGTCAAAAGTAGCGTAGTCATCTTAAGTCATCAGACTGTTGTCTTTAAACTGATTTTGATGCACTCCAATTCTTATTCTTGAAATCTCTTATGTATTGATTCATCAAGGCAGTATCTTGCTCAGAAAGTGAAGGATCAAAAAACTGAACATCGGACAAACATTCAGAAGGCAGAGTATAACACAAAGGAACTGATACCCTTGAAGCAACCTCAGATTGAGGTTCTTGTGCTGGAAGTACTTGAAATAACTTTGGAAGGATGAGAAGAACTCCTCGCTGTCACTGGGGAATGTGATCCAAACATTAAGGCAGATTCAGGAGCCTTGACTGGAGACATACCTTTAGAAAAAATCAATTCTAGATTCTTTAGAACTTCAGAGATATACTTGGAAATAGAAGCTTGTAATAACCAAGCAGAAGCAGGAGTAGAGAAAGCTTGAGATGCTACAGTGTGGAGAGAGGGCACAATCTCTGGAACTGACTGACAGGAGTCTTCAGGCAGAGTTGACAGATCACTTTATGCCACAGCTTGTGTAATCTGCAGAAGCTGTGGACCCTGAACTTGTAGACAAGGAAGTAGAAACGGAGGAAGACTGAAGTCTATTCTCACTACTAGAAAATAGAAGTCCTTTACTGAGACTAGCAGACATAATTTCTTTACCCAGACAAATGTATGGAACCTGATTGTGTGCAGATGAGCTTGAACTGGCTGGAGCTGGAGGAGTCTTTGGAAGGATGGGTAGAACCATATTGAATCCGAAGAAACTTGAATCAGCTGGAACCAAAGGAGATAGAACTGGACAATTGGTTGGCACAAGACTCCGTCCGGAAGAGCTTGAACCATCAGAAACCGGAGGAACCTTTAGACAGATGCAAGAGACCTGATTCAGTCTGGAGACAGCTAAATTGACTGGAACCAAAGGAGCATTCAGATGGATGGATTGAACCAGATTGGGTACAGAGACACTTGAGTTGTCTGGTATCAGGAGAGACTTTGGACTGACGGATGGGACCAGATTGGGTCCAGAGACACTTGAATCAGCTGGAACTGAAGGAATCAGAATCCAGCTAGAACCAGAAGGAGCAGAATCTGCGTGTTCAGATAGCTCATCATGAACCTGAGCCATGCAGGCTGCCAAAATGGTAACACTCTCAGAAGGTAAGCGGCAGGAGTTCTTGTCTGCATCTGTGGCTGTAAGATTTCTGCCTGGGATCTTTGCCCTGGATACTTCTCTTGGAGATGAAATCCTGGAGACTCCTTCTGGAGTTGACATTTCAGACACCTTTCTTAGAGTTGGCAATTCCAGCACCCCTTCTTGGGTAAACAGATCAGTAACTCCTCTTTGAGTAGGAAACTCAGATGCTGCTTCTGAAGCCTGAACATCAGATACTCTCCTGGGGTCAGCAGATCAGATGCCTCCTCAGAGGCTGCATAGTCTATTATCCCTCCTTACTGCTAACAAGTCCAATGCTTCCCTTGAGGCTGCAGACACCTCTCTGGTGATGAGAGACACACTCAATTTTGTTTCCCAAACTTGGAATTGTGTCTTATTGCCACAGGACTCCAATCGTAGACTTGAGCTTTTTTCTAATTTACTATGTTAATATGCCTGTCCTGATCAGAGAAAAGTGAAGATAACATTACCACATATGATAGTTTGTAAATATGACTGCTGTGATGTTGAGGTCTGTCACCCTTCCTTTACTTACAAAGAGAACAGTCTCTAATAAAGTGATCAGGATTCCCACAGTAAAAGCAGATAGGAAGCTGCCTGCAACTCCCACATTCCTCTTCAGAAAGTTTAGGTTGTGGTTTACTCCAGAACTTTGCTTGAAGTAGAAGGAAAGGATTTAGTCCTAAGGAAGTCAGTAACAGGGGCTTCCTTGATCTAAGAAAACTAAGGGACAGCTTTCACAGAGATAGGAGTGTGTCAGGAGGGTCAACAAGTGACATACTGTATGTATTGAATATGAGTGTAGACTTCAAAGGATAAAGTAAAGAGGATTGAGAAAGTATGATAAAGCACAAGTATGGAGAAACACAAATGCCAGCATGCTTGGGCAGTAAAGTCCCTCTGGCACCTATAGTCCTACTGTAAAGGAAATATTTAAATAACCACAACACACACACCGAATATGGTGGACCTTTTTTGTAAAATCACACTTTATGCTCACCTTGTCCATGGTTCTGATTGGTCCACTTGTCTTCTTAAAATAAAAAACAATGCTGCTCCCGAACTATCATGGACACCTGTAAAGTATATACTGTGTTTCCCTGATTCCCTGACAGCTCCCCACATGGTTTCCTACACCTGAGAGCTGGTTGGCAAAGAAACACTCCATTGTAAACCGATGAGCGGATGGTTTCTATGGCAACTTCCACTGATTTGCTGAGAGAGGAGTGACTCAATGCTTAGGTTCAGGAAACCACATGGAAAATGCCATGATTGGGTAAGCACTGTATATGCAGTGCTTCCATGTCCGCTGGATCTGGAAAGCATTTTTTTATTTTGGCAAGACACCTGGATGCCAACTGGACAAGGGAACCAATCACCACCAGCAGAAGGTGAGCATGAGTGCAGGTGAGTGTATCTTAAAGGGCAAAATCCAAAGAAGGGCACTAATGAACACCTCCCACATTCAGTGGCAATTGCCAACTGTTAATGACGTGCTTTCACACAAGAGGAGGGGTTCACTATGGTATGCCGGCGGTCGGGCTCCCGGCGACCAGCATAACGGCGCCGGGAGCCCGACCGCCGGCTTACCGACAGTGTGGCGAGCGCAAATGATCCCCTTGCGGGCTCGCTGCGCTCACCACGCTACAGGCACGGTTGCGCGCTATGCACGCCACGCTATTTTATTCTCCCTCCAGGGGGGTCGTGGACCCCCACGAGGGAGAATAAGTGTCGGTATGCCAGCTGTCGGGATCCCGGCGCCGGTATACTGTGCGCCGGGATCCCATCAGTCGACATACTGAAGACCACCCCAAGAGGAGCTGATCCTCAAAATATACAAATGCATACAGAAGAGGTATTGGAGCGCTGCCCAATCAATAGAAAGCAATCACAAATATAGTGTATATTGCAAAAAGGTTAAAATTGAATAAACCACAATAAAATCAATAACATCTCAGACATATACAAAGTTCATTGTCTACAATAGTACATTTATAAAATATTTAAACAATGTGTGTTTCTTGTCATTTTTCCTTTTTAGTGGGGATACAGGTGCCAGAGGGTCCTTACTGCCAGGCCATGCTGGCATGTTTGGTTCTCCAAGTGCTGGCATGTGGGGGAGGCTTGCTGACACCTGCTGTCTCAATGTAACAGACTATATTTCATTCTATTTTTACATAATCAACCTTCGCACCGACCACCAACAGGACCAACCAGACCATGGGTATACTCACCCTTTATTGGAGGGTCCCCTTTTTCTGATAAATCCATAGCCCAGGTTGCCTAGCTGGGGGAGGATGATGTTTTAGCCATGTCACCCTGTGATGTCTGTACCCTGGCTATGGCATTACATCCCCCTACACACACAAACACTTACAGTATTTGATGAACATGGTGCTGGTTCAGGACCAGCTAATTGGCCCAGTGCTGGTGGCACAATTGGGGGGGATGCTATACACCGGCATTTACACCTATGTTTCTCTTTAGTGAATCTCAGGGTTTCAAACACAGGCTAAACCTTCACAAGAATGCATTCTCAATTAAATATGATTCTTAGTAAATTTACTACTTAGTGTTTTGCAGCTGGTTCAGTGACCAGACGTGTGACACACTTCTGGTCTGTAAGTATTGCAGGGAATTGAAAATTATGTCTTTCCCACTTTCAGTAAATGAGAGAAAAGGTGCCCTTGTATTAACAACTGGGCTGTTGGCAGGTTGGCACAGCTAGTAAAGTCAGGCCAATTAACACAACAGTCATTTTTAATGTCATTGTATGCTGAGTGGATTTGACATAAAGTGATTAATGACATCCAATGTTACTTAAGTAGTAATTGGTGAAAGAAAAACAAAATAAGCATAAAAGTGAAAAGTACTTTAAATAATAAAAATAAATAAAATGAACAAAAATGTTTAAATAAATAATTAACTTAAAGGGTTAACATAATCTTTCACATACTCTGGCCATCCTGAAGATAAACAATTGAATATAGTTCCACTTAAGTAATCTATGGAAGATACTTAATGATTCACAGGTAATAGCAAATGAAAATCAGTAAATTCCTATGAAAAATATCAAATTGTTAGTGTCATGGAAATACATCAACACACACCATCTCTAATGGACATCAGAACACAATCAATGATCAGGGAGGACACTTGGTGCTTTTTCTCTATGAAGTGTCTGGCTATTGGTTCATTAGTGGCTCCAGTATTCAGGGCCAACCTAATTGAGGATCATTGGTGAGCCATCCTCTCACAGAATTCACAGGTAGTCTTTACTACATACATCAGCCCATAGAGAATGGATGACAACAGCAGAAATACTGGTAAGCCTGTATCTAATGATTATCCTTACCCCTGAATGGGAGTGTGTATTGATGGGTTGGAGTTACGTGGCTGGTGCTTGGGATCCCGATGGTCAACATACTGATGCCGGGCTCCAGGCAGCAGAATGCCAGTTGGGGTTCTATTCCCACTCTATGGGTGTCATGGACACCCACAAGTGAGAATAGCCCCTGTATTGTGGCTGGCGGAATTGTCAGTCTTCAGGATCCAGGCATCCATATGCTGACCACTGGCATCCCATATGCTGGCCACGTAATTGCATCCCGTATTGATAAATAGGAATACTCTGGCATGTAATGCATGCCACACATCGAACACGACCTGATTTTGTATACCCCAGCCATATAGGTCCCTTTTTTCTATCAAAATGTAAGGTCGGTCTAATAAGAAATAATTTAGACCCCTGTAATCAGTGGTCAGTTGTCTACAACTTCGGGTTGGTTTGTATGATTGACAAGTGTTTCTTGTGGATATGCTGAAAAGTGGTGCATTTACAGTATGTTATGTTGCGTGGTGATAACCAAATGATTACTGTTGGCCTTTTTGAAATCACTTTATGTCTTTTAGTATTTCAGTCTTGCCATATTAAGGTATATACTGTATGAACTGTTGTTAGTGAGTACTCTCATTCTGTGAATCATTCAGTCATTTCAGTTATTTGAGTTTCTTCCAACTGTGCATCTGAATTGATCCTCATGCCATGGAGAAACTTGGAGATGGGTGATCTATCCTTCAGGGATTTGGAGTGCTGTCTGGCATAATGGATTGTGTTGCAGTCAGTGGATTTCCAGTACAATGTTGTGCCCAAATTATCACCTGTGCTGAAAATTGTCACATCTAGAAAATGAATTTGTTCCTTTTGAATATTGCATGTGAATTGCATTGACATTGGTAGATTTTTTGGTTCAACAAGTATGTTGATAAAGTCTGTCTCAGAGCCTTGTCAAATGAGAAAGATGTCATTGATAAATGTTAACGAATATAGAATATAGCTGGTACCATCTTTAAGGTAGATGTGTCTCTGTTTACATTGAGTGATGTTTAGATTAGCAGGTGATAAATTATATCCCATATCTGTTCAGCTTTTTGTATGTTGTGTGACTCCACATACTTAAAGGGCTTGTTTGTAAGAACAGCATGAATGGCAGAGAACTTGGCAATATTTTCCTATCTCCATGGCACAGAGGGAATCATGAATATCCCAGCTCCCCTGAATAGGCTTGCAGAGTCCCACCCTTTCCTTAAGTAGACTGACACTTGCATAGTCCAACCTTCCACTAACATGATGGCAATAAATGGTGTAAACCATTGATGAAAACCATCAATTCTTGACATTTTGAAGGCCTCCCTACTTTACAGGAAAAGGTATTGCAACTATGAATCTAAGGACTGCAGCAGCTCCACCTCTTTTATCTCCCGTGGTACAGTACCTTCAGGACTGCACAGAATATGTAGCCCCACTCACTAGTCAGACTTCCTTATCTCCCTCTCTGACCCACTTACATTTCCTTAGCTTTAATTTGATTGTCCAGGAGTAATGGAACTCAATCTGGCTCCTTAATATGTCTCTGCATAAATCTCCTATAGATCCAATGTAGGCCTTCAGGTGGCACACATGTTGTGATTGTGTTGTGTTGCCTTTATTTAGGATTAATAAACTAGCAGCTAATAGAAAAAGTGAAAATGGCAGAGGAAGAGGAAAAGGGAGAAAGAGAGAGTGTGTGAGAGAGAGAGAGAGAGAGAGAGAGAGAGAGAGAGAGAGGGTGAGAAAAGCCAGTAACATTGTCATATGTTACTAAAAAATATGACCTAAAAAATAACAAATTATTGTGATCCACTCAGACAATATACATGTTTTACAACACAGTATAAATTAATAATTGAGTAAAGAAATTCTAATGTGACATAACTTGCCCTGAAATAAATATACATAACACTCATGACTTATGCTATGCAAACACTTTGTGAACACTTTGTGAATGATATATCATTAGCTGACTGGTGGGTGTGTACAGGTGTGAATGATGTAGTTCACACACATACATCACGTCAGCCCTGTAGCACAGCCAATGCCAGATACCCACTGACCAACCCATTGTGTGGCCACAATATATGTCGACAATGACATCACAATGAAGCAGGAAAATGTATTAAACGGCCACTTGATAAGTGTGTATAGCTTACCAAATTGACCATTCTGTCAGCAGGTCTGTCAGTTTGCAGATCTAAATGTATGTACCAGCCTTATACATCTGACTAAGCAAAACTTCATAAATCTTTTTGATTGATTTTTCCAATTAGCACATCTCTGGATAAAAACAAATACTTGAATAATATGCTGTGTCATTGTAACGCAAAATTAATAAAGATTCACTGCTTTAATATAAGTTTAATATACATTTTTGAAAGTCTCAAACTAAAAATAGCAGGCATGAAAATGGTTGAATCAGCATTAACATTGTCAAACCTGTGCATATATATTTTTCTAAAGTCTACCTAAAGTTTGAAAATTTACAGAACATTTTTTAAATGTAGATATGATTGAAAAAACAACATGTTCAAGGACCACTTTTAAAAAAAACATCTCTTACTGTATGTTGTAATTTGAAAACCTCTTGCTGTGGTTCATAAATGTGCCTGAATACAGTTAAAATTTATATTATGGTGTATTTTTAGTTACAGTAAAAGTGCAGAACAATTAAAGTTCTACAAAAGAATAAAATATTTGATGATATGCTCACTTGAACCCTTACAGACAACATTGAAATGTGTCTGAAGAACTATGACATCTTTTGTGTGAATATTAACACTAGAGGTGTGATTAGACTAACATTGGGGAACTTCTAGTGCCTAAAAAGCTCTGTGAGCTTTCTGTGCCCTTTTCCTTAAACGTCATGCATGCAGTATTCTCTATTTTTTTTTAGCAGAGCTCCAGAAACTGCTCACTGAAGATACTGTAGCTCTCTACACTGATGCACATTCGGCAATAGCTACTATACATAAGAACAAGCATGGGCCCTTCCACTTATCTATTTATTGAAGAAAAACAGATACAGTATAAACATCAGCAGAAGAACAATAAATTAACGAGGAAGTAAAGTAATACCTAGTACCCCATAAAAAGAATATAAACTAATTTTTTCATAAACTGTGGATATTTTTTAAACAAAAGAAACATATGAATCAAAAGCAACCTTTAACAAATGACAACGATTAGGAAGCAAAGTTTGTCATTAATTTTGCATGATCCTACTTTAACTCATCTTTGACAAATTTGTTTCTGATAGTTTGCGATTTATACTCTTAGCATCGCTTACCAACATGCTACACCACACATGAAGATGCAGATTAATTGCTCCTGCATACCTTAAAAATGCCTGAAGGTTGAAAAGCCCTGCCATCTGGTTATCGCAATGGTGGGAACTGCTCTCAGTAGTATTCTAAAATTCAGGGAACGTGTAGTTCATGTCCACAGTGCAACTTATCCACTTCAAGACTCTGGTCAAGTGTGATTTGTCTTAAGTGGTTACAAGTGAAGACAGCAACAGTAGCAGATGTTTATTCAGTTTGCCAAATAAATGCTACAGAAGCCAGAATTCATTACTTTGTTCTGACAGATAATACATTATAATTAGAAACTGGCCACCTTCTAAAATTATATTAGCTAATTCCTAGAAAAATTATACAATAATAAAACATATTTTAGAACTTTTTAATTTATTACATTTGTTTATTTAGCCTTTTTTTAAGACAAAAAAATTAACTAATAACAGTAAAGAATAAGCTAAAAAGTACATAAATAATAATAATAATAATTAAATTAGAAAAGGTAATTAGAAAATGTGATATATAATATATTATTTTAAAGAAGAATACAGTATCACCCAAAACCTTAAAATGGGGATAGGAAGTCTATGAGGGATGGCATAAATATATCTCAGGATGCCTTAGCCACTGCATTGCTAAGGATGAATGGAACTTGTCCTTCAGATGTAAAGTAAGTTGCTGTAAGGACAAGTCACACTTATCCTAAGCACTACAGAAGCTTAAATGTAGTTAATATTTATCTAGATCTGCCTCATTCTTTTTGTCTTGTTGCTGCAGCTCTGGAGGAGCTTTGGCTTGGTGAATCATTGTGCGTGATAGCCAACAAAATGAAATCAAAAGTAAATTATCAGGTAAAGTGTTCTACCACCTCAGTCCTGACACCCACAGGCTCATGGATATCTTTGAAAGAGAGAGGCCCCTCTTTCAAATGATGAGGCTCATGAAAGGTTATTTTTTTGTTAATCAAGTATGATCACCTGAGAATAATACATGCACTGCAGAAATCTCTAAGATGTCCAGGTATGGGGCTGAGTTTCCTCCAAAATGACTTTAATAAACTCACGGGTACTCTCATTTGAAATAGTAGAGTTCCCTAATTCAAACAATATGTGCCTTTAGAAGTTATAGTCTGATGATTACCAGACAATTATACACAACACTACAGAAAGCATGAAGAAATCCAAGTTCTACTGACCTTATCTTGCCAGACTTAGCATCAAAACACACAGAGGTCCCTTTTTTAATGCAGTAAGTTTTCTACTTTTTAAATCTTACATATTTTGGGCCTGAGTCAGATGCATCTCCAAAAGTGGACAATTGTCTGCAGACTGTGCATGCACCATAGAAAGTAATTGCAGATTGTGCATACATACACACCTTGATGGAGGTTACGAGAGTGGATGCATTCTTCATGCATGTCCACTTCTCTCTGTCTATGAAATGGGCATTTCTAGGTTGCAACTGGGTGGATGTCATAGATTATCAATTGTATTGAGATATGGACTTTAACTTGGCCATTGTAGAACATTCACCTTACTGTTCAACAACACAAATGTTGCTTTGACCTTGTGTTTGGGATCATTGTCCTGATGCATCATCCGTTCATCCTTCAATTTTAACAAGATGCTCAGTCCCTAATGAGAAATAGCATCCCAAACTTATGATGCTGCCACATCCATATGTCACTGTTAACATGGCATAAATTGAATTGGAACCAAAAAGCTAAATTTTTGGCTCACCTAGCCCAAAAAAACTTATCACACATTTTAGATGGGTTACTGATGTTTTCTGACAAACTATAGGAGTGTATTTACTGTTTGATTTTCCATTGGATTTGCACATCAGAGATTTAATAAAGACAAGTTTGATGGAAAATTTTATGAAAAAATCTGACTTTAGAAAGAAGTAGACAATCAGACAGACTACTGATTATTTGAAATGGGCAACAATACAAACAAAGGATTACTAACCAATGGTTTTGTAAAACTGATAGAACCTGCAGAAAACCCAACTAAAATATGTAAAAATAAAAATACTACCAAGTGAGTAGCAAATTTGTATATAAAAAGATATTCTATTCATCCAACCTTCATATGACGCCAACAAAAAGGTAAAGAACCATCAGCTGCAATGTGGCTTTAGGAAATATAGTAGCAGAACATTTGTTAATTCTCACCACTTACCTAAAATAAACAGCACTCTACCAGCTGACTGAAAGGACCCAGAATGCAGAAACAGGAGGATCAGCAGCTTCCTGAAGTACCGCAGAGCATACACATGCTTAGGCTGTTCTGGTAGTGGTTAAACATCTGTGCAGTGTCTGATGATGAGGTAATACAAATAATCCACCTCAACCAACCCCATTTAATGAATCTGTATGACCTCAGCAAGACATAGCTTGAGCCATACTGTACAGTCACATGCTGTATAAGGTCTGCACAAGATACTGTCTATTTGCATTTTTTTGTCATTCAGTCCTTGCAGTCAGTGTCCTCTGCAGTGCAGTACATATCACAGGCAACATTCTTCTTTTATTACATCCGGGTCATGCATGTAATTAAAGATTCTGGCAGTGATGTTGACAGTCAGAGACTTCTGCATCAATGACAGGTACGGGGTACAATGGTGGCTCCGGAGAGCAGGGGCAGCGCATGACATGTGATGTGACCTGGCAAGGTAACGTACAGTGGTTAATGGAAATCCTGAAATTGTATATTTGTTTATTGTTTTTGCAAGCTTTGTTACTTTACTTCAGTATTTCTTCTAGAGAAACTGATTGGATTTTGTGCTTATCCATCCTTATGTTTTTGCTAATTTTTGTATTTATTACAGTTACTTATATAGCATTGACATAAACTGTGGAAAGTCTGAAGCACCTTGAGGAAACCTACACTAATGCAGAAAGAACATACAAATGCCATACCTATAGGACTCTGGTCCAAATCAAATACATTACCCCAATGCAATGAGGCAGCAATGCAAACCAATTATGATGGTTAATCTGCTTCCAATCTGTAAAAGAAAAGTTGCATAAATTATTCTTGTGTGGATGATTTACAAATTGTCTAATGAACAATAATATTTGAAAAATTACTAAATAATTGTCTTATGTATGCTGCACTAGTAATGCTACCTTGTTATCCATCTCATACTGTATATTAAAATTCCAGAAGAAATATGTTTATACACTTACTGATTAAGTGTTGCTGTTTCAAGGAGTCATTTGTGGAACACACTACCTGAAATTATCAAGAGCATAATTTATAATCTAATGGCAACTGACTACAATACTGCATGTATACTTACAGAAGATAAGTAATATTACACAAACCTAGAGGTGGCTAATGCTATAGAGCTAGTAATAACTGGTGTGCATAGTGTTTCTATTTTTTTGTTGTGGATCTGGGTTTAAATGTATTAGAGATTAACTTTTTCTGCACTCATTCAGTGAAAATATCAGCAATGAACAACAGTAATCATTCAAATTGTGTATGTGTTTTAATAATCCAAAATATACAGAATGCCAGAAATACAAAGGTATACATCAACATCAGATTTTGCACATGAATTATATTATATACAACTTAGCATTATTGTACTCTGTTCTATATTGGCGCTTTTTCTTTACATAGCAATTATGCTCCAGTGGCATGTACCACACATACTGTTTAGGATGATCTCTAGTGTGTTAGCTGCGGTATCCTGATAGAAGAGTGACAGTAAATAGATAGACATTCAATAGGTCAACACCAGGTGGTTGACAGTCCATAGGTCAATAAGGTCAAAAGGTTGACAGGGACAGAAGGTTAACACATTTTTCAATGATTTTTGATGATTTTTACGGTGCGGTTAAGGTTAGGGGTTATGGGTAGGCACTAGGAGGATTGTTAGATTTAGGCTGCTTAAGGGCATGGTTAGGCACTTGGTTGAGGGTTAGGGTTAGGCTACAGAAGGGGATGGTTAGGGATAGGCACTAGGGGGTGGGTTAGATGTTTAGGTTTAAAATAACACAAAAAAACATGTGTTTATGTTTTTATGTTGACCTTTGGACCCTGTCACCATAAATCCAGGTGGACAATTAAACTGTCGACCTACTGATCTTGTTGACCTTTTGACCCTGTCTGTATTATGACTATCAACCATCTGGTTTCAGCCTACTGACTGTCTATCTATATACACTGTTAATCTTTTAATCTACACTCATAAGCCACATTTTACCTAGAATTTTAGGCTTCTTCAGGGATGTTTTCTCACACCATAAAATTCATATATTCAAATGGCAATGAGCAACAGTTCTTCAGTGTAAACATCGCTCTATGATTTTTGTGCCACAAAAAAACACAGCACACTAGCTGTTTATATACAATACTGATTCATTTGAAGGTCTTCTAGAGAAGAATGGAAAGAAAGATCATTACATTAAGTAAAAGATGTACTTTCTGTGTGAAGATCTATTACCACTTAATAAGCAAGCTGACATAGTGAAGATAGAATACTAGTTTCATTACATATGCATTGTATGAATGGTTATAAGCCATAGGAGTGTCACAACACATGCTGACATAAGAAGGCTGAAGCTGAGTAGAGCGTGAGATACTTGTGGAGTATAGCCTGTGTGTCTTTGCATTGCACATGCTCTGGAATTGAGCGTATACAGGCAATAATACAAATTCTACTGAATGTACACTGACAAGTAAAGAGGCAGGACTAGGCTGTAGCAAAGTATTCTCACATAAGTAAAGTTCAGTCAATCTGTGTTAATGTAACTGAGGACTGTACAGGTTTGGAGCAGGAGACCTGAGAGTTGGGGAGAGCTCTCCGTCCACTCACCTCTTGCAACTCTACACACCTACAACATGCAGGTGGGAGGCTTATCTTACATGTAAATGCCCCATTGCCATCCCACTGACATCCAGAGAAACCTACTCAGCTATAAGTAAAAAAGACGGATTGTCTAAATCACTTGTAAGTGATGTTAGTTGCAATTGCCGGCTGCAGTGCTTGCGTAGTTTGCCAGATATCACAAGAAATGTCTGCATTTGGGTTTGCATGCAATATGTGAGTGGAATAGCACAGCATACAGTACATCAATTTCTTATCAAGACCCTTGAGAAAAGTTTTTGACATTGTTTTGTAGTGAAAGTGTGTTGCTTTCACTGCACTCAATTTAGCTACAATATGCTTAACATGAAATATATTTAATTACAATAAAATCCTTATTGATCTTGTAGAAAAAAATCAACCCATGCTAAAATATTGTGGTACTTAAGAGACACACAGAAGAAAGTATTACACTATAATGATCATTTAACTGCAATTTCTCACTTGCTTCCAAAAAGATGATTTTCCTCCATGACTGATGAATTCATTTTTGGTCTTAAACAAATATATGTCAGTGAATCTTTGATTTGTGGGTTTTTTTTATATCGACTTTTGCTACTAATGCATATTTTTTGCAAGTGTAAACTGCATGTACTGTATATACAATAACTTTATTGTTTTATATTACAAAAGTTTGGACATTTTATATCAGGATAGTTGTATTAATCATTTCAAAAGATTGTTTATAACATGTGTGAATCTGAAATGTTTTATATTGATCAATTTAAACAGTAAGAATAATTTTTTAGAAAATGCATCACTAAAAAATAGTTTTTATTTAAATGTTTGGTATGTCATTTTTGGTCAATAAAAATACCTTTTTGATTAATGTTTTTTGGTCGATATAAGTTACCCTTTGTCTTCTTGAGTGGAACATTTAATAAAATGAATTTACTGTATGGATTAATTTTAATGGATCATGAAAAACAATGCATAAACATTTAATACTCTCACAATGTAATGTAATATAGGTAAATCAGAATGCATTTTAAAGGATTCAGTATGATATCCCAGCTGCCGACGGTCAGGATACTGGAGTTAAGACTGTTCGCCCCTCTCCCCTACCCCCTTACCCTAACCCTCTCTTTCCGAAGTATAACCCTAACCTCCCACCTTAGTGCCTGACCCTTACCTCCCCCCAGTAGTGGCTAAATCTAACCCCCCAGGGTGGCGCCTAAACCTAACCCCACCACCACGGACCCTAACCCTCCAGCTCTACTTACGGTCAAGATGCCGGCTGCCAGGATTCCGGCATCGGTCTCCTGTCTCTGTTGGCATTCCGGTGTCTGCATTCTGACAGCTAACAGGATTCCAGTATCAGCATTCCGGCGTTCAGGGTCCCAGCAGTCTGCATCTTGAATACTGAAGTTTACTGTGCAGAAAAAGTTGCTGTAACTCACACTCCTGGTGCTGAATGGGGTACAGTAAGTTAGAGCAATTAACACAGTATTAGGCCATTTGTAAGCTATAAGATTGGGAATTGTACTTGATTAGACCAACACAAGATTCCAAGGACTGTGAGTTAGACTTCAAACTTGAATGAGGCTTTTTTTTTCACTTATCCTCGATGACACAAAGAGAAGCAGGTAGACTTTGCTTTGACAATCATTTATTAGGAGGATCCAGGCAGAACAAATGACAAGGGTTATTTTAATTTTTGTTGTTATTGGAGCCAAACCATACATAGAGATACTCTAAACAAATTAAGATTTTCCCATGAAGAACCGCTTCTAAGCCTTAGGTAGGAATGAAAATACAAGATACAATATGTACATGTGTTTTACATTTCACGATTTCTGCTGTACTAAGCAAAATTCTGTCTGAGCTTATGGGGTTTCCTGTGAATTAATTGTGATTCAATAGTCCCACCTGTTGGACAGGCATCTAATTGCTGTTGCTGAGACAGGAAGTTGCTGGTCATTAATGTTCCTGTGGGATTCCTTTGTCAGTTTGTGGCTGCTCCAGTATAGGATCCTTTCTACTACTCTGTGAAGAGGGAATGCTTCCAGACCATATGGTCAACATTTAGTCTATAGCATGTAAGGTTTGGTTAGCTGTCTGATATACCTGTATCTACCTTTGTATTTGCAAATGCTGTTTTCTGGTCTCTTTTTTTAATTCTGCATCCATTAAAGCATTCTGCTGTTGCTTGCATTTTTTGCCTTAATCTCATTGTCAGTGCTTTTGTTTAGTCTCATGTATTCTATGGTGATTCTGAAAATGTACATGATTGAACAGACAGACACAGGGCCTAATTCGCATGGATCGCAAAGCAAATCTTTCTCTAATGAACAATACCATGGGGGTCATTCTGAATTGTTCGCTCATTGCCAATTTTCGCTATACTGCGATTAGTCGCTTACTGCGCATGCGCAAGGTTCGCATAGCGCATGCGCTTAGTTATTTTACACAAAAGTTAGGTATTTTACTCACGGCGTAACAAAGTTTTTTTCATCGTTCTGCTGATCGGTGAGTGATTGACAGGAAGTGGGTGTTTCTGGGCGGAAACTGGACGTTTTCTGGGAGTGTGCGGAAAGACGCAGGCGTTTCAGGGAAAAACACGGGAGTGGCTGGAGAAACGGGGGAGTGTCTGGCCGAACGCTGGGTGTGTTTGTGATGTCAAACCAGGAATGAAACTGACTGAACTGATCGCAATGTAAGTAAGTCTCGAGCTACTCAGAAACTGTTAAGAATTTTCTATTCTGCTAATCTTTCGTTCGCAATTCTGCTATGCTAAGATACACTCCCAGAGGGCGGCGGCTTAGCGTGTGCAATGCTGCTAAAAGCAGCTAGCGAGCGAACAACTCGGAATGAGGGCCCATGTGCAGTGCAGGTGAGGCAGATATAATATTTGCATAGAGAGTTAGATTTGGGTGTGGTGTGTTCAAACTGAAATCTAAATTGTGGTGTAAAAATAAAGCAGCCAGTATTAACCCTGCACAGGAACAAAATAACCCATCCAAATCTAACTCTCTGCACATGTTACATTTGCTCCACCAGCAGTAGGGACTGTTACTGTACGAAGCAATAAAGCAACATTGAAACCGGTAACTACACAAACTGGTTGCCTATCAGGTACTCTACTGCACAACTGTTGGAAGGAGAAATATGTTTTTAGCCATCTGCAGCACTGGAATTAACATAAAGAGTGGACTAAATATCACCTAAAGAGTGGACTAAGCAGATGCTACAGATGGAGCCACGCTGTGAGTCCGGCCACCCCCCCCCTCCCGTTGTGTGTCCGGCCACCGCCCCCTCCCTGCTGTGTGTCCGGCCACCCCCCCTCCCGTTGTGTGTCCGGCCACCCCCCTCCCTGCTGTGTGTCTGGCCACCCCCCCCTCCCTGCTGTGTGTCGCCCCCCCCCCCCCCTGCGGTGGGTCCGGCCACCCCCCCTGCTATGTGTCCGGCTCCCCACCATGCTTTGTGTCCATCCAGCCCCCTCCTCCCGCTGTGTGTCCAGCCAGCCCCCTTCCTCCCGCTGTGTGTCCGGCCAGCCCCCCTCCTCCTGCTGTGTGTCCGGACAGCCCCCCTCCTCC
Organism: Pseudophryne corroboree; assembly: GCF_028390025.1. Lineage (NCBI taxonomy): Eukaryota > Metazoa > Chordata > Amphibia > Anura > Myobatrachidae > Pseudophryne > Pseudophryne corroboree. The sequence goes on along the minus strand of NC_086444.1, from coordinate 581,633,180 downwards.
CGCTGTGTGTCCGTCCAGCCCCCCTTCCTCCTGCTGTGTGTCCAGCCAGCCCCCCCTGCTCATGCTGTGTGTCCGGCCACCCCCGAACACCCACCGCCACCCCCGAACACCCACCCCCCAGCTCATGCTGTGTGTCTGGCCACACACCCCTGCTCACGCTGTGTGTCTGGCCACCCCCCCTTCCTGCTCACACTGTGTGTCCGGCCACTCCCCCTGCTCATGCTGTGTGTCCAGCCACCCCCCTGCTCACACTGTGTGTCCGGCCACACACCCCCTCCCCCTTTGTGTCCGGTTTCTATTCCCCCCCCTCCTCCCACTGCTGTGTGTCCGCCCCCTCCCTGGTGTTTGTCTGGCCATCCTCCCCCTCCCCTCCTGCCGCTGTATGCCCGGCCACCCCCCCCCCCCGCAGTGTGTCCGGCCACCCCCCCTGCTCACGCTGTGTGTCCGGCCACCACCAACCCCAGCTCATGCTGTGTGTCCGGCCAACCCCCGCTGCTCACGCTGTGTGTCTGGCCACCCCCCTGCTCATGCTGTGTGTCCGGCCACCCCCTCCTCCTCCCCCTGTGTGTCCAGTTTCTATCCCCCCCTTCTCCCGCTGTGTCCGGCCACCCCCCACTGCTGTGTGTCCGCCCCCTCCCCTCCCTGCTGTGTGTCCGGCCACCCTCCCCTCCTGCTATGTGTGCCCGGCCACCCCCCCTCCTACCGCTGTGTGTCTGGCCACACCCCCCCTCTGCTGTGTGTCCGGTCACCCCCTCCCCTGCTGCTGTGTGTCCGGACCCTCCCCTGCCGCTGTGTGTCCGGACCCCCCCTGCCGCTGTGTGTCCGGCTACCTTCCCCCCGCTGTGTGTCTGGCCACCACATCTCCCACTGTGTCCCCCGCTCCCACTGTGTGTCCGGTCTACGTAGAGACACACAGACCGGAGGTCAACAGCACCACTTAGAGAACCAGTCCTCCACCAAGGTACCAGCAGCTACCCCTCCCCGCTGTGTTTCCGGCCACTCTCTCTCTCCCCCCCACTGTGTTGTCCGGCCACTCCCTCCTCCCGCTGTGTGTCCGCCCCCCCCTGCTGTGTGTCCGGCCACCCCCCCTTCTGCTGTGTGTCTGGCCCCCCTACTGTGTGTCCAGCCAGTACCCCCTCCCGCTCTGTGTCCAGCCACCCTCCCCCACCCCCTCCCGCTATGTGTCTGGCCACCTCCCCCCGCTGTGTGTCCACACTGCACCCCCCTTCCACTGTGTGTCTGGCCACCCCCCCTCCCGTGGTGTGTCCGGCCACCCCACCACTGTGTGTCCGCAACCCCTCCCGCGGTGTGTCCGGCCACCACCCCACGCTGTATGTCCGGCCACCCCCCCTCCCTACCGCAGTGTGTCTGGCCACCTCCCCCGCTGTGTGTCCGGCCACCCCCCCCTCCTCCTCCTCCTCCGGCTGTGTGTCCAACCACCCTCCCCTCCAGCTGTGTGTCTGGCCACCCTCACTCTCCTCCCGCTGTGTGTCCGGCCACTCCCCCCACTGTGTGTCTGGCTCCCTTTCCCGCTGTGTGCACGTATCCTCCCCCCAGCATAAGCGCGCAGCTCCACCCCACGAGGCAGTTCACATGGGCTGGGCTAGCCGGGTGACCAACTCTCTCCTCCGTGCATCTCTCCTCCGTCCGGCTGCAGGTAATGACTAGAAAATACCTACAGCCTTCATCAAGCTGCACCTTGTGGCCCAGGGGGTGGGGGATCTTGGAGGTTTTAGGCGGCGAAATGCCGTGGGCATGTTAGATGATGGCAGGAATTCTGCAGAAGTGCTGGAACCTGCTGTGTTTGTTCCTCTAAGTCCCCAAAAAGATACCCAAGTAGCTGTAAAGACTGCACTATATGCCCCACTATCTCTATGTATGTATATATATATATATATATATATATTTCTCTTGTGTCCTAGAGGATGCTGGGGCCATTTTAGTACCATGGGGTATAGACGGTTCCGCAGGAGCCATTGGCACTTTAAAACTTTTTCAGTGTGTACTGGCTCCTCCCTCTATGCCCCTCCTCCAGACCTCAGTTTAGAAAATGTGCCCAGGAGACTGGACGCACTCTAGTGGAGCTCTACAGAGCTTTGCTGGAAAAAGACTTTCTTAGGTTTTTTATTTTATAGGGAAGCTGCTGGCAACAGCTTCCCTGCTTCTTGGGACTTAGGGGGGAAGATAGAACCAACTTCTCAATTAGTTAATGGTTCTACTTCGCTGACAGGACACCATTAGCTCCTGAGGGTACTGAACACAGCTCAAACATGCGCTCACTCCCGCAGCACTGCCGCCACCCCCTAACAGAGCCTGAAGAATGAAGACGGGTGATTATTTTTACCAGAGTCCGGCAGAGAAGGTCCTCCGGTCATCGTTGAAGGTGGCTTGTAAAGGTACCAGTGTAGCGGCGGACGCTGTGCTCCATGTCTCACAGCACGGGTGCAGAGTGCGCAGGGGGGCGCACTCTGAACGGCATGAAGTCTTTTATCTCACTAGCGGCAATATGTATATTCCCCATCCATGGGGACCTCCGGGGGCCAGCTGCTGTGGGGAAACGCGCCATTGCAAGGGGGCGGAGCTTCTCCTCAGCTGCATAGTTCACTCACTGCGCTCCATTTTCTCCTGCAGACGCCAGTGTGAGGATCCATGCTGCTCTTCTCTGACCACGGCTACTACAAGTACCAGGGTGCATTATATATATATATATATATATATATATAACAACAAAAAATGCTCCGGCACTCCAGAAATCCCGTAGGACCGACTTGCTCAGGTGCCCTCCCCTGGGGGGTCACCCCAGATTACCCACGACGACAGAAAGAGGCGGCACTCAGAGACTTAGAAACAGTGCAAAACTTGTATTAGGTGCGATCTACGTTTCGGGGACCAACTCCCCTTCGTCAGGATAACTGCACAAGTGGTACAAACAGACTTATATAACAGTGTACTTACCCCCACATCAGAATCCCCACGCCCGTTCTCCTCTGGCCACGCCACTCAGGCTTCCGGCAGGCGTCACTGCTCACTCCGGCGAAACCGGAAGTGACGTCGCGGCTCCCTCCTGTGTGACCATGGAGACGCTAAACAATAACAAAAGCAAGTGTATGAACATCGTGTCTGGCAATAAGACTGCAGCATAAATAGCAATACAGATTAAGTGCACCCAAATAACATAACCATACAATAATCGTGTTGCATAATGTAAAAATAATTTAAAAAATATATCTAGTCGATCTAGATGAGCTTTGCAATTATTTAAAACAGACGGTGTCCCTATTTTCAAGTGGGCACCTATTTGTGCATAGTGGATTAAAACTCAGTAAATGTGAATAACAACATTACGGTGCGTCTAGATCACTCTGTGCCACTTAAGAACCTCCATATGATTACTACATTAATAAAATAACATCCTGCGCTGACACCTATAAAGGCTTCCTAGTAAATCAGGCCCTCATGGGGCAAGAAATATGCTGCCTCATAGAAGACACCTTGTGGATCTATACAGTAATAACAAGATGTGCAGGTCACGACAATTATGAACATACCTGAGAAGTTATAACAGATTATAAAAACTATTTATAAAAAATTGATGAGGCCCAGGCTCTCATTGAGCCCGCCTGGTTTAAGTGTATTGAGCCTATGTATCCACCTAGACTCAAGCTGTAGCAATTTCTTGCCCCTGTTGCCCCCCCGAGGGGCCTCGGGGACATGGTCAATGATGCGATGTTTGAATGTGGCCATGCTATGCCTGTGTTCGAGAAAATGCTTGGCCACTGGCTGCTCACCCTCCCCAGTTGACAGCGCGTTTCTGATGGCAAGCCTATGTTGCGCCATCCTCACCTTGAATTGGCATTCCGTTTTACCAATATAATAACGCCCACATGGGCAAATAATGGCATAAACCACATATTTCGAGGTACACGTAAGGGGCCATCTGATGTTTAATTTCTTACCCGAGAAGGGATGTGAGATGCTGTCTCCGGGAGACATGTGGGTACACGTAGTGCAGCCTGCGCACTTAAAACAGCCATTTTTGCGGGATAGAAAATGCCTAGGAGGAGGTGGTTTAAACCTGGTCATATCAGTTTTAACTAACCAGTCTCTGATGTTTCTGCCTCGTGTATAACTGGGCATCACTCTCTTGTCTCGAAAGGACTTTAAGTCTGGGTCAGTGGCCACCAAAGGCCACAGTTGACGCAGCTTCTTTGCACTTTGTTCACTCTGGGTGCTGAATTCAGTGATCCATGGAATGACTTTGGTCATATCCTGTGCCTGTCTGGGTGATAATAGCTCCTCCCTATTTTTAGCTGCAGCTTTTTGTTTGGCTGTGCGGAGGAGGTCGCATGGATACCCTCTCTCGGCAAACCTCTGCTCCATTTCCTCCAATTGTGTCTCTTTCACCTTGGTGTTACTATTAACCCTGCACACCCTGAGGAACTGGGAATACGGTAAGCCCTGTAGCGTGGATTTAGGGTGGAAACTGTCATATCTCAAGAGCGTATTCCGATCAGACGGTTTTTTATATAAGCTCGTTTCCAAACTCCTATCTCCCAGTGTCAGCTGGACGTCCAAGAAACATATCTCGGTTTTGCTATAACTCATAGTCAGTTTCACAGGACTATCTGTGGAGTTGTGTGCTGCTACAAGATCACAAAGATCCTGCGCTTCATCTCTCCAAAACACTAACAAATCATCTATATATCTATAATAGATGAACAGTCTGTGGGCAATGTCAGGGTTAGTGAAGAATAATACCCGCTCCACCTCCCACATGTAGGCATTGGCGAACGAGGGTGCCACGGCCGACCCCATGGCACACCCCGTTCGCTGTCTATAGTAGACGCCATCAAAAATGAAAAAATTATGTGTGAGAGTGAAACGCAATAGTGAAATGAAAAAATCTATGTCAGGGCCTGTGTATGCACTGTTGCCTGTGATCAGCTGTCGGACGGCTTGTAAGCCCTGTTCATGCGGTATGCATGTGTACAGGCTTGTGACGTCTATCGTGGCCAATGTGACATTCTCGGGGACTTGATCTATCTGTGACAACCTCTTTAATAGCACACTTGAATCTTTCAAATGGGTAAAAGTACCCTGCACACAGGGCTGTAAATAGGCATCTAAATATATCGCTAAAGGCTCACACAGGGACCCCCGGGCAGAGATTATAGGTCTCCCAGGGGGTCTCTGTGCGTCCTTGTGTATCTTTGGAATAGTGTAAAAGAGAGGGATGACCGGCCATTCAGAGGACAATTTCTGCACAATGTTAGTGCCAATGGTGCCCTCATCTTTGGCCTGTTGCAGCAGCTGGGCCAGTTCAGCCTGGTAAGCCTTGGTGGGGTCTTTGGATAACACACAGTAAGTGTCCCCATCCGACAATAATCGGAGACATTCCTGTGTGTAATCCTCGACCTCCTGTACTACAATGGCTCCCCCCTTGTCCGCACTGCGTATTACAATGTCAGTTCTTTTACTGAGCGTCTTGAGGGCTTCTCGTTCGTCCTTTTGCAGGTTGTGCCATCTTCTTTGCTGCGGTGTGTTTTCTGAACTGTCCAACATGCGGTAAAAGGTCTTCAATGACGCATTGTTGGAGACCGGGTCAAACCGAGATTTGGGGCCTAGCCTCCTCCGCACAGCCAAACAAAAAGCTGCAGCTAAAAATAGGGAGGAGCTATTATCACCCAGACAGGCACAGGATATGACCAAAGTCATTCCATGGATCACTGAATTCAGCACCCAGAGTGAACAAAGTGCAAAGAAGCTGCGTCAACTGTGGCCTTTGGTGGCCACTGACCCAGACTTAAAGTCCTTTCGAGACAAGAGAGTGATGCCCAGTTATACACGAGGCAGAAACATCAGAGACTGGTTAGTTAAAACTGATATGACCAGGTTTAAACCACCTCCTCCTAGGCATTTTCTATCCCGCAAAAATGGCTGTTTTAAGTGCGCAGGCTGCACTACGTGTACCCACATGTCTCCCGGAGACAGCATCTCACATCCCTTCTCGGGTAAGAAATTTAACATCAGATGGCCCCTTACGTGTACCTCGAAATATGTGGTTTATGCCATTATTTGCCCATGCGGGCGTTATTATATTGGTAAAACGGAATGCCAATTCAAGGTGAGGATGGCGCAACATAGGCTTGCCATCAGAAACGCGCTGTCAACTGGGGAGGGTGAGCAGCCAGTGGCCAAGCATTTTCTCGAACACAGGCATAGCATGGCCACATTCAAACATCGCATCATTGACCATGTCCCCGAGGCCCCTCGGGGGGGCAACAGGGGCAAGAAATTGCTACAGCTTGAGTCTAGGTGGATACATAGGCTCAATACACTTAAACCAGGCGGGCTCAATGAGAGCCTGGGCCTCATCAATTTTTTATAAATAGTTTTTATAATCTGTTATAACTTCTCAGGTATGTTCATAATTGTCGTGACCTGCACATCTTGTTATTACTGTATAGATCCACAAGGTGTCTTCTATGAGGCAGCATATTTCTTGCCCCATGAGGGCCTGATTTACTAGGAAGCCTTTATAGGTGTCAGCGCAGGATGTTATTTTATTAATGTAGTAATCATATGGAGGTTCTTAAGTGGCACAGAGTGATCTAGACGCACCGTAATGTTGTTATTCACATTTACTGAGTTTTAATCCACTATGCACAAATAGGTGCCCACTTGAAAATAGGGACACCGTCTGTTTTAAATAATTGCAAAGCTCATCTAGATCGACTAGATATATTTTTTAAATTATTTTTACATTATGCAACACGATTATTGTATGGTTATGTTATTTGGGTGCACTTAATCTGTATTGCTATTTATGCTGCAGTCTTATTGCCAGACACGATGTTCATACACTTGCTTTTGTTATTGTTTAGCGTCTCCATGGTCACACAGGAGGGAGCCGCGACGTCACTTCCGGTTTCGCCGGAGTGAGCAGTGACGCCTGCCGGAAGCCTGAGTGGCGTGGCCAGAGGAGAACGGGCGTGGGGATTCTGATGTGGGGGTAAGTACACTGTTATATAAGTCTGTTTGTACCACTTGTGCAGTTATCCTGACGAAGGGGAGTTGGTCCCCGAAACGTAGATCGCACCTAATACAAGTTTTGCACTGTTTCTAAGTCTCTGAGTGCCGCCTCTTTCTGTCGTCGTATATATATATATATATATATATAGTCAGCAATTGGACCCCGGTACTCCGGGCTAACGCCAGTACTGCTCCGGTGCCCTTCCTTCAGGGCTTGTCACCTCTGTATACATATAGAACTTTGAAGAAGGCGCACTCAGAGACTTTGCAAAATAGTTTAAGTGAAGAAAACCCCACAGGGCAACCTTTAATGTGACGTTTCGGGGACTAGCCCCTTCCTCAGACAACAAGTGTACACAACAAGCAGTGTTTAAATAATACAACAATTAGAACAAACTTACTCCCCTCTTTCCAGTGTGCTCCCCGGCGTGCCCGGCCGCCGTGTTGTAGCGGCACTTCCGGTCGCGGGACCCGCGTCGCGCCGGAAGCGACGTCACACGCCCGGCACGGTTGCCGTGGTAACACACTACAACAGAAAACGAGGCAACATGGATCATGTGTAAACATTACATGGCTGGCACCAGTGCTGTGCCGTGTTGTACAGTATGAATACATTGTGTAACAGTACCAACGTGGTTTTTAAAAAAAAGCATTTACAGATTATTATATCAACAACTGACCAGTGTTAGATTCGAGTGCCCAGTTTACTGGAATTCAACCATCACACTAAAAAAACTAGATAAAATCCTACATATCAATATAAAGTGCTAGTGCACAACGCATGTCTAGTGCAAATAGGATATTGAGAAAAATTTAGTTCAAAAAAGGATAAAAGACACTTCATTGACCTTATGCAGGTGAGCCAGTTAATACCTTAATAATATACCCCTCTTATGATGAGAACTAGAAATTTTTATATAATCTATTTTTATGAGAAAATGTTTGATTTCTAAACAAAAGGAAGAAAAAGACAATGCTCTAAAAAGTAACATTTACAGGAAATGCGACAGGCCCAGCGATTCATTAAGCCCCTTGGGAGATAAGGAGTCCAATCTAAAAATCCATCGGGATTCTAGTTGTAACAATTTTCTCCCTCGGTCCCCACCCCGGCGTAATGGAGGTATATGGTCGACAGCCTTATACCTCAGACTTGCCAGATTATGTTTGTATTGAACAAAATGCCGAGCTACCGGTTGCTCACTTGTTCCTGTCAGTAGGGCATTTCTGATGGCCGACCGATGTTGGGTTAACCTCACTTTTAGCTGGCACTCGGTTTTCCCAACATAGTAGAGGCCGCAAGGGCAAACCAGTACATACACTGTGAATCTACTGGTACACGTGAGTGGTCATTTGATTTTAAAGCGATGCCCTGTATGGGGATGGGGGATGGTATCGCCTGTTAGTAGATAGGAACAGGTTGTGCACCCCAGACATTTGAAACATCCAATCTTTCTAGTGAGAAAATTTTGGGGTGTGGGCGGGGTTAGATACCCTGTGACATCAGTCTTGACTAACAGGTCTTTTAAATTCCTGCCTCTTGAGTAACTGGGTCTGAGTCTCGTATTCTGAAAACATTTGAGATCTGAATCTGAACTGACTATCTGCCATAATTTTTTAGCCTGCTTAGTGATGTTTGGACTTTGCGTATTAAATTCACTCACCCAAGTGACCACCTCCTGTTTATTCTTTCTAGTGCTACTTTCAGGGAGTTTGTGCGAACCTTGTTGCGACACACATATGGCTTTGTCTCTGGCTTTGTATAATTCCCTCACGCAATAGCCCCTGTCACTGAATTTTTTGACCATAACATCAAGTTGACTCATGGCCTGGGCCTGGTCGCTGTTATTTCTACATACACGTAGAAATTGTGAGTACGGGAGACCTCTGATGGTCGTTTTTGGATGACAGCTATCAGCATGAAGGATAGTGTTGCGGTCTGTGGGCTTCGCATACAAGGAGGTTTGGATTTGTTGATCTCTAATCTGTATGCATATGTCCAGAAAACAGATTGTACTAGAGTCACTCGTCATGGTAAACTTAATTGGACTATTGGATGCATTTTGTTTATCTATGATCAACGTTAGCTTTACTAGATCGTCCTGCCACAGAATCAGAACATCATCAATATAGCGATGGTACCTAAAAAGTGCCTTGGCTATATCCGACTTTTCAAAAAAGATACTTTTTTTCTGTCTCCCACATAAAACAATTAGCGAACGACGGGGCCACTGAGGACCCCATCGCACACCCAGTGACCTGTTTATAATACTCACCATTAAAGATAAAATAACTGTGATCTAAAGTAAAAAGCAACAAGGTGTTACGCACACCAGTGCTAACAGGAGTATGAACAGAGAGGGAAGCGAAGCAAACGAACTCACAGACAGTATAACATAACATACACAGGAGGTGATGGAATAACTAATAAACACAAAGTGAACGGAGAAGCCCAAAGGCTCAGGAATTGGGTGTCTCTCTAGTGTCAGGAATGCTCAGATGGAATAGAGCGGACAATGAAGCGATGTGTAGTGATTTAACATGTGGAGCACCTGAAATGATGTTGCTAAGAGCAACAGAAAAAACCCCAAAGGGTTACCAACGGGTGTGGGAATAAACTCCTTGGTCAGAGATAGAAATATAGACACAAGGAGAGTATCCACAATCCTAACCCCCACTTGCAGGGCACAGGTTCAGCTTACTGCCACTAAACTGACACCTGGACGCCCTGCACAGTGAGGGAGGATTAAGCAAGCAGGTCTGAGAGTACAGCCGCAAACCTGCTGGGTTCACAGAATAGCAAAAGAACCCCAGCAGGTCAAACAACTGACTCCAGTCTTACTGCTAGGTCCGGATTGGCAGAATGAAGTACCGAATCCCAAGGCCTATTCGCAGTAAGCAACAGGTAAATACAAAGTCACACAGTACTAGCTAACTCTCTGGAACTGACTAACAAACAAAGATTCAGCAGCATTTGCCTAGCCTGAGAGGATGGTTTATATAGCAGGTGCTGTCCACGCCCCACTCAGACCTCACAGACTGTGAGCACAAAACCAGCGCCGGATTCCCTGCCGTGCACAGAGCCTGTAACCACTACACAGTAAAAACCCGGACCGGAGTATCAGCTGCGCTCAGGTTACTTCGCTAACACTTGCCTCCCAGTTGCCATGGCGACGTGGCAACACAGAGCAGGAGATCCTAACAGTACCCCCCCTCTGACGAGGGGTCAAAGAACCCCTACCACCGGGTTTATCGGGGAACTGCGAGAAGAAAGAGCGTATCAGTCTGGGGGCATAAAGATCACAACTGCGCACCCACGACCGCTCCTCCGGGCCATACCCCTTCCAGTGCACCAAAAATGACAGCCGACCCCGAACCATCTTGGAGTCAAGAACCCTTTCAACCACAAACTCCCTCTGACCCCGTATCAGAAGAGGAGAAGGTCTTCCACTGGAAGAAGGATTACTAGCCACCAGTTTTAAAAGGGAACAATGAAATGTTTTATTGATACCCAATGAACGGGGCAGATCTAACTGAAATGCCACTGGATTGATAACCCTGGTGATCTTATAAGGGCCGATGAACCGGGGGCCAAGCTTATGATATGGCTGTCTCAACTTCAAATTCTTGGTGGACAACCAGACGAAGTCTCCTAATTTGAAGCTGCAGGGTCTTCTCCGCTTATCAAAAACCCTTTTGGTCACTAATGACACAGACACAAGGGCTTTCTTCACTTTCCTCCAAATACCCCTAAGGACCGAAACAACAGAGGAACCACCAGACGTGGAATCCAGGGGGTCAAAAGAATTGGCTTTAGGATGATGCCCATACACACAAAGGAAGGGAGAGATCCCTGTAGCAGAGTGAGCCGCGTTGTTATTAGAGATGTGCACCGGAAATTTTTCGGGTTTTGTGTTTTGGTTTTGGGTTCGGTTCCGTGGCCGTGTTTTGGGTTCGAACGCGTTTTGGCAAAACCTCACCGAATTTTTTTTGTCGGATTCGGGTGTGTTTTGGATTCGGGTGTTTTTTTCAAAAAACCCTAAAAAACAGCTTAAATCATAGAATTTGGGGGTCATTTTGATCCCAAAGTATTATTAACCTCAATAACCATAATTTCCACTCATTTTCAGTCTATTCTGAACACCTCACACCTCACAATATTATTTTTAGTCCTAAAATTTGCACCGAGGTCGCTGGATGACTAAGCTCAGCGACCCAAGTGGCCGACACAAACACCTGGCCCATCTAGGAGTGGCACTGCAGTGTCACGCAGGATGGCCCTTCCAAAAAACACCCCCCAAACAGAACATGACGCAAAGAAAAAAAGAGGCGCAATGAGGTAGCTGTGTGAGTAAGCTAAGCGACCCTAGTGGCCGACACAAACACCTGGCCCATCTAGGAGTGGCACTGCAGTGTCAGGCCGGATGGCCCTTCCAAAAAATACTCCCCAAACAGCACATGACGCAAAGAAGAAAAAAAAGAGGCGCAATGAGGTAGCTGTGTGACTAAGATAAGCGACCCTAGTGGCCGACACAAACACCTGGCCCATCTAGGAGTGGCACTGCAGTGTCACGCAGGATGGCCCTTCCAAAAAACACTCCCCAAACAGCACATGACGCAAAGAAAAATGAAAGAAAAAAGAGGTGCAAGATGGATATGTCCTTGGGCCCTCCCACCCACCCTTATGTTGTATAAACAGGACATGCACACTTTAACCAACCCATCATTTCAGTGACAGGGTCTGCCACACGACTGTGACTGAAATGACGGGTTGGTTTGGACCCCCACCAAAAAAGAAGCAATTAATCTCTCCTTGCACAAACTGGCTCTACAGAGGCAAGATGTCCACCTCATCATCATCCTCCGATTCATCACCGTGTACATCCCCCTCCTCACAGATTATCAATTCGTCCCCACTGGAATCCACCATCACAGCTCCCTGTGTACTTTGTGGAGGCAATTGCTGCTGGTGAATGTCTCCACGGAGGAATTGATTATAATTCATTTTAATGAACATCCTCTTCTCCACATTTTCTGGAAGTAACCTCGTACGCCGATTGCTGACAAGGTGAGCGGCGGCACTAAACACTCTTTCGGAGTACACACTTGTGGGAAGGCAACTTAGGTAGAATAAAGCCAGTTTGTGCAAGGGCCTCCAAATTGCCTCTTTTTCCTGCCAGAATACGTACGGACTGTCTGACGTGCCTACTTGGATGCGGTCACTCATATAATCCTCCACCATTCTTTCAATGGTGAGAGAATCATATGCAGTGACAGTAGACGACATGTCCGTAATCGTTGGCAGGTCCTTCAGTCCGGACCAGATGTCAGCATCAGCAGTCGCTCCAGACTGCCCTGCATCACCGCCAGCGGGTGGGCTCGGAATTCTGAGCCTTTTCCTCGCACCCTCAGTTGCGGGAGAATGTGAAGGAGGAGATGTTGACAGGTCGCGTTCCGCTTGACTTGACAATTTTCTCACCAGCAGTTCTTTGAACCCTTGCAGACTTGTGTCTGCCGGAAAGAGAGATACAACGTAGGTTTTAAATCTAGGATCGAGCACGGTGGCCAAAATGTAGTGCTCTGATTTCAACAGATTGACCACCCGTGAATCCTTGTTAAGCGAATTAAGGGCTCCATCCACAAGTCCCACATGCCTAGCGGAATTGCTCTGTGTTAGCTCCTCCTTCAATGTCTCCAGCTTCTTCTGCAAAAGCCTGATGAGGGGAATGACCTGACTCAGGCTGGCAGTGTCTGAACTGACTTCACGTGTGGCAAGTTCAAAAGGTTGCAGAACCTTGCACAACATTGAAATCATTCTCCACTGCGCTTGAGACAGGTGCATTCCACCTCCTATATCGTAGTCAGTTGTATAGGCTTGAATGGCCTTTTGCTGCTCCTCCAACCTCTGAAGCATATAGAGGGTTGAATTCCACCTCGTTACCACTTCTTGCTTCAGATGATGGCAGGGCAGGTTCAGGCGTTTTTGGTGTTGCTCCAGTCTTCTGTACGTGGTGCCTGTACGCCGAAAGTGTCCCGCAATTCTTCTGGCCACCGACAGCATCTCTTGCACGCCCCTGTCGTTTTTTAAATAATTCTGCACCACCAAATTCAAGGTATGTGCAAAACATGGGACGTGCTGGAATTTGCCCAGATTTAATGCACACACAATATTGCTGGCGTTGTCCGATGCCACAAATCCACAGGAGAGTCCAATTGGGGTAAGCCATTCTGCGATGATCTTCCTCAGTTGCCGTAAGAGGTTTTCAGCTGTGTGCGTATTCTGGAAAGCGGTGATACAAAGCGTAGCCTGCCTAGGAAAGAGTTGGCGTTTGCGAGATGCTGCTACTGGTGCCGCCGCTGCTGTTCTTGCGGCGAGAGTCAATACATCTACCCAGTGGGCTGTCACAGTCATATAGTCCTGAGTCTGCCCTGCTCCACTTGTCCACATGTCCGTGGTTAAGTGGACATTGGGTACAACTGCATTTTTTAGGACACTGGTGAGTCTTTTTCTGAGGTCTGTGTACATTTTCGGTATCGCCTGCCTAGAGAAATGGAACCTAGATGGTATTTGGTACCGGGGACACAGTACCTCAAACAAGTCTATAGTTGGCTCTGCAGTAATGATGGATACCGGAACCACGTTTCTCACCGCCCAGGATGCCAAGGCCTCAGTTATCCGCTTTGCAGCAGGATGACTGCTGTGATATTTCATCTTCCTCGCAAAGGACTGTTGGACAGTCAATTGCTTGGTGGAAGTAGTAAAAGTGGTCTTACGACTTCCCCTCTGGGATGACCATCGACTCCCAGCAGCAACAACAGCAGCGCCAGCAGCAGTAGGCGTTACACTCAAGGATGCATCGGAGGAATCCCAGGCAGGAGAGGACTCGTCAGAATTGCCAGTGACATGGCCTTCAGGACTATTGGCATTCCTGGGGAAGGAGGAAATTGACACTGAGGGAGTTGGTGGGGTGGTTTGCGTGAGCTTGGTTACAAGAGGAAGGGATTTACTGGTCAGTGGACTGCTTCCGCTGTCGCCCAAAGTTTTTGAACTTGTCACTGACTTATGATGAATGCGCTGCAGGTGACGTATAAGGGAGGATGTTCCGAGGTGGTTAACGTCCTTACCCCTACTTATTACAGCTTGACAAAGGCAACACACGGCTTGACACCTGTTGTCCACATTTCTGTTGAAATACTTCCACACCGAAGAGCTGATTTTTTTTGGTATTTTCACCAGGCATGTCAATGGCCATATTCCTCCCACGGACAACAGGTGTCTCCCCGGGTGCCTGACTTAAACAAACCACCTCACCATCAGAATCCTCCTTGTCAATTTCCTCCCCAGCGCCAGCAACACCCATATCCTCCTCATCCTGGTGTACTTCAACACTGACATCTTCAATCTGACTATCAGGAACTGGACTGCGGGTGCTCCTTCCAGCACTTGCAGGGGGCGTGCAAATGGTGGAAGGCGCATGCTCTTCACGTCCAGTGTTGGGAAGGTCAGGCATCGCAACCGACACAATTGGACTCTCCTTGTGGATTTGTGATTTCGAAGAACGCACAGTTCTTTGCTGTGCTTTTGCCAGCTTAAGTCTTTTCATTTTTCTAGCAAGAGGCTGAGTGCTTCCATCCTCATGTGAAGCTGAACCACTAGCCATGAACATAGGCCAGGGCCTCAGCCGTTCCTTGCCACTCCGTGTGGTAAATGGCATATTGGCAAGTTTACGCTTCTCCTCCGACGATTTTATTTTAGATTTTTGAGTCCTTTTTTTACTGATATTTTGTGTTTTGGATTTTACATGCTCTGTACTATGACATTGGGCATCGGCATTGGCAGACGACGTTGATGGAATTTCATCGTCTCGGCCATGACTAGTGGCAGCAGCTTCAGCACGAGGTGGAAGTGGATCTTGATCTTTCCCTATTTTTGGAACCTCAACATTTTTGTTCTCCATATTTTAATAGGCACAACTAAAAGGCACCTCAGGTAAACAATGGAGATGGATGGATACTAGTATACTCATGGATGACGAGTGACTGACGACACAGAGGTAGCTACAGCCGTGGACTACCGTACTGCGTCTGCTAGTATAGAGATGATAATGATATAAAAAATATATATATATCACTACTGCAGGTATATATAATATAATGACGGACCTGCTGGACACTGTCAGCAAACTCCTACTACTAGTATTAAGAAGATAGAAAAAAAAACCCACCACAGGTAGGTATACAATTATGGACGAGCACTGACGACACAGAGGTAGCTACAGCTGTGGACTACCGTACTGCGTCTGCTAGTATAGAGATGATAATGATATAAAAAATATATATATATCACTACTGCAGGTATATATAATATAATGACGGACCTGCTGGACACTGTCAGCAGACTCCTAAACTACTAGTATGAAGAAGATAGAAAGAAAACCCCACCACAGGTAGGTATACAATTATGGACGAGCACTGACGACACAGAGGTAGCTACAGCCATGGACTACCGTACTGCGTCTGCTAGTATAGAGATGATAATGATATAAAAAAAAAATATATATCACTACTGCAGGTATATATAATATAATGACGGACCTGCTGGACACTGTCAGCAGACTCCTACTACTAGTATGAAGAAGATAGAAAAAAAAACCCCACCACAGGTAGGTATACAATTATGGACGAGCACTGACGACACAGAGGTAGCTACAGCCGTGGACTACCGTACTGCGTCTGCTAGTATAGAGATGATAATGATATAAAAAAAATATATATATCACTACTGCAGGTATATATAATATAATGACGGACCTGCTGGACACTGTCAGCAGACTCCTAAACTACTAGTATGAAGAAGATAGAAAAAAAAACCCCACCACAGGTAGGTATACAATTATGGACGAGCACTGACGACACAGAGGTAGCTACAGCCGTGGACTACCGTACTGCATCTGCTAGTATAGAGATGATAATGATATAAAAAATATATATATATCACTACTGCAGGTATATATAATATAATGACGGACCTGCTGGACACTGTCAGCAGACTCCTAAACTACTAGTATGAAGAAGATAGAAAAAAAAACCCACCACAGGTAGGTATACAATTATGGACGAGCACTGACGACACAGAGGTAGCCACAGTCGTGGACTACCGTACTGCGTCTGCTAATATAG
Source organism: Pseudophryne corroboree (assembly GCF_028390025.1). Taxonomy (NCBI): domain Eukaryota; kingdom Metazoa; phylum Chordata; class Amphibia; order Anura; family Myobatrachidae; genus Pseudophryne; species Pseudophryne corroboree. The sequence goes on along the minus strand of NC_086444.1, from coordinate 581,616,971 downwards.
AGATGATAAAGATGATAGAGATGAACAAAAAAAATATAACACTACTGCAGGTAAATATTTATATAATATAATGAATGACGGACCTGCTGGACACTGTCAGCAGAATGCGCTTATAGAATAAATAAAAAAAACACCACAGGAGTGTTTAACTTTTTCAGGCAGACAATATACTGGTGGTCACTGGTCAGTCACACTGGCAGCAAAAGTGTGCACTGTACTCCTGCTATAACTGCACCCCAGTCTCCCCCACAATTCAGCTGTGTGAGCAGTGAGCACTCAGCACAGTCAGATATACATAGATGATATTATCATGCAGCACACTGAGGCTGAGCACAGATATGGTATGTGACTGTGTATCGTTTTTTTTCAGGCAGAGAACGGATTATATTAAATAATAAATAAAACTGGTGGTGGTCACTAGTTACTATCAGCAAAACTCTGCACTCTGAGTACTCCTAATGCTCCCCAAAATTACTAAGTTAGTAGTAAATCAACTTAAGTGTCTCTATCTATTCTAACGGAGAGGACGCCAGCCACGTCCTCTCCCTATCAATCTCAATGCACGTGTGAAAATGGCGGCGACGCGCGGCTCCTTATATAGAATCCGAGTCTTGCGATAGAATCCGAGCCTCGCGAGAATCCGACAGCGGGATGATGTCGTTCGGGCGCGCTCGGGTTAACCGATCAAGGCGGGAAGATCCGAGTCTGCCTCGGACCCGTGTAAAAAGGCTGAAGTTCGGGGGGGTTCGGATTCCGAGGAACCGAACCCGCTCATCTCTAGTTGTTATAGGCAAACTCCGCCATGGACAGATGAGCAACCCAGTCAGTATGACACTTGGAGACATAACACCTGAGGAACTGTTCCAAGGACTGGTTTACCCTCTCAGTCTGCCCATTAGACTGTGGATGGTAGCCTGACGACAAGCTCACAGAAATCTGGAGATCAGAACAAAATGCCCTCCAGAATTTGGCCACAAACTGGGATCCACGGTCAGAGACCACATCAAGTGGCAACCCGTTGAGGCGCACAACATGCTGCATAAATAACTCAGACAGGCGTCTGGCCGATGGCAACCCAACCAGTGGAACGAAATGCGCCATCTTCGAAAACCTGTCAACGACAACCCAAATGGCTGTCATCCCCGAGGATTTGGGCAAGTCCACCACAAAATCCATGGAAATGTGGGTCCATGGCTTAGACGGAATAGAGAGTGGATGTAATGGGCCGACAGGAACCCCTCTAGGAGTTTTATTTTGGGCACAAACGTCACATGCCCGAACCCACTGATCCACATCCCTAGCCACCGAGGGCCACCACACCGCCCTAGACAGCAATTCCCGAGTTCTGGCAATACCTGGATGCCCTGCCGACCGCTTGGCATGGAATTCCAGGAACACTCGCTGTCTTAACCTAGGAGGCACAAACAAGAGACCTACCGGAAGGTCTGGAGGAGCCTGCTCCTGTGCTCTAAGGACTAATGACAAGAGGTCCTGGGTAATGCCCACTTTAATACATGATGGGGACACAATGGGCAATGGCTCCTCGGTGGTCTCTTGAACTGGAGCAAAACTCTGCGAGAGCGCATCAGCCTTGATGTTTTTTGACCCAAGGCGATATGTTATCAAAAAATTAAAGCGAGCAAAAAACAAAGCCCATCGTGCCTGCCTGGCATTGAGCCGCTTCGCTGACTCTAAATATGCCAGATTCTTATGGTCGGTGAGAATTGAGACCACAAACTTAGCCCCCTCAAGCCAGTGTCTCCACTCCCCGAGTGCATCCTTTATAGCCAACAATTCCCGGTTACCCACATCATAATTCATCTCGGCAGACGAAAATTTACGGGAAAAGTAAGCACAGGGATGAAGGCGATTATCAGACACCCCCATCTAAGAGAGCACTGCCCCAATACCTATCTCAGAGGCATCCACTTCTACCACAAAAGGACGCTCTGGATCTGGGTGTCGCAGCACCTTGGCCGAGACAAATGCCCTTTTGAGACGGGCAAAGGCCGCTTTGGCCTCACAAGACCAGTGAGCAACATCCGCCCCTTTCTTAGTGAGTGCCACAAAGGGGGCCACTATAGACGAAAATCCAGCGATAAACCGTCTATAAAAATTCGCAAAGCCCAGAAAACGCTGAAGCGCCTTCAAACTAGTGGGCTGCACCCAATCCAGGACTGCCTGTACCTTAGAACCCTCCATTTGGAAACCTTCTGAGGAGATAATATACCCTAGAAATGCGATTTGCTTGACTTCAAACTCGCACTTCTCCAGCTTCGCCCCAAGCTGGTGGTCTCTGAGTTTCTGGAGGACTAAGCGTACATGCTTCCGATGTTCCTCCAGGGAATGAGAGAAGATTAGGATGTCATCTAGATAAACAACTAAGAATCTATCCAAATATTCCTTGAGCACATCGTTCATGAATTCCTGGAAGACTGCCGGGGCATTAGAGAGCCCAAAAGGCATCACCAAATATTCATAATGCCCTGAGTGGGTATTAAAGGCAGTCTTCCATTCATCCCCCTCTCTTATTCGGATTAGATTGTAAGCACCGCGTAGGTCAATCTTAGAAAAAATTGTGGCAGTACGAAGCTGGTCAAACAAAACCGAAATGAGAGGCAGTGGGTACGAGTTTTTAATCGTGATACGGTTCAATTCCCTGAAGTCGATGCAGGGTCGCAACGAGCCGTCCTTTTTACCCACGAAAAAGAACCCCAACCCAACTGGGGACTGTGAGGGTCTGATAAATCCCTTAGCCAAGTTCTCCTGAATGTACTCTGCCATAGCCTGAGTCTCAGGATGTGACAGGGAGTACAACCTGCTCTTGGGAAGCTTAGCATCCGGCAACAAATCAATGGCACAGTCATAGGGGCGATGGGGAGGTAGTACCTCCTCAACTTTTTTGGAGAACATATCCGCAAAATCTGCATAACATCCTGGCAATCCTGGCAAACTTAGCTGCGAGAGCCTGACTGGAAGGCTCAAGCAACTCCTGAAACAATCACTACCCCAACTAAGAATCTCCCCAGAGACCCAGTCAAATTGAGGGTTATGGGCCCTTAACCAGGGTAACCCCAAAACCAATGGGGCAAAAGAACAGACAGTCACATAAAAAGACAATTTTTCAGAGTGTGTGGCTCCAATAAACAAAGGAATTTGGCTGGTGCAGGAGGTAATTTTACCCTGGGACAATGGTTCCCCGTTTAACCCACAGATCTCAATCTCTGATGCCAAAGGTACTGAGGGAACAGAGTGTTCCAGGGCGAATTGACGGTCCATGAAAACCCCATCGGCCCCACTGTCAACAAAGGCCTCAGTCTTGACAGTTTGACCGAGGATCTCCAAAGTCACCGGAATGAGAAAAGTCTTTTTAGGAAATTCTGACTTCTGGCCTGACAGGATATTTCCCATCACCCTCAGGCCCTGAAGTTTTCCGTTTTTTTCTGGGCATGATACTACAACATGACCTTTATTCCCACAGTACAAACACAAACCCTGCTGTCTCCTCCGCGTCTTCTCACGCGAGGAGAGGCGGGTAGCCCCAATCTGCATAGGCTCCTCGGAATATTCCTCAGAGTCTGAGGTTCCCTTGGGAAAAAAGGAAACTGCGGTCTCCCTTTCAAGCCAACGCTCTCTCAGCCGTCTATCCACCCGGATGGATAACTGCATGAGCTGATCTAAGCTATCAAGCGAGGGATATTGTACCAGTTGGTCCTTTATCTGGTCAGAAAGGCCCCTTCGGTACTGGTTTCTCAGGGCTGGGTCATTCCACTGGGTATCATGAGACAACCCCCCGAAACTCCGTACTATAAACCTCAGCTGGCCGTCGCCCTTGCTTAAGAACCGTAATCTGATCCTCGGCTGAAGCCATCTTGTCAGGGTCATCATACAAAATGCCCAGTGCCGTAAAAAAAGCATCAACACTTTTAAGCGACGGACAGTCAGGCTGTAACCCATATGCCCAGACCTGTGGGTCTCCTTGTAGCAAGGAAATCACCATGCCCACCCGCTGAATCTCCGACCCAGAAGACTGGGGCCTAAGCCTGAAATATAGCTTACAGCTCTCCTTGAAACAAAAGAACTGCGAGCGATCTCCAGAAAAACGATCCGGGAGATTTACTTTCGGCTCCTTAACCCCTGAGCTTACCGCTGCTGCTGCGGGAGCTCTGCTAGCGGCCTTCGGGGTGTTCATTTTAATGGACATCTCATTAAATTGTCGAGTCAGGACCTGCACCTGATCGACCACCTGTTGCAAAGTATTTTGAGGGGTATGCTCCATATTCCCACAAAATTTCAACAGGAGTAAGGCTGCTGAATATGTTACGCACACCAATGCTAACAGGAGTATACCGGTGTATGAACAGAGAGGGAAGCGAAGCAAACGAACTCACAGACAGTATAACATAACATAACATACACAGGAGGTGATGAAATAACTAATAAACACAAAGTGAACGGAGAAGCCCAAAGGCTCAGGAATTGGGTGTCTCTCTAGTGTCAGGAATGCTCAGATGGAATAGAGCGGACAATGAAGCGATGTGTAGTGATTTAACATGTGGAGCACCTGAAATGATGTTGCTAAGAGCAACAGAAAAAACCCCGAAGGGTTACCAACGGGTGTGGGAATAAACTCCTTGGTCAGAGATAGAAATATAGACACAAGGAGAGTATCCACAATCCTAACCCCCACTTGCAGGGCACAGGTTCAGCTTACTGCCACTAAACTGACACCTGGACGCCCTGCACAGTGAGGGAGGATTAAGCAAGCAGGTCTGAGAGTACAGCCGCAAACCTGCTGGGTTCACAGAATAGCAAAAGAACCCCAGCAGGTCAAACAACTGACTCCAGTCTTACTGCTAGGTCCGGATTGGCAGAATGAAGTACCGAATCCCAAGGCCTATTCGCAGTAAGCAACAAGTAAATACAAAGTGTCACAACTGAGGGCCTGAGCTGACGGGAGGCAGCCTCAGTTGTAGGGGCTGAGATGTACCGGAACCTGGGAGGTTGTATCAGACCCCTGGACATGTAAGTAACATGAATAATAACTGCCCGAAGGCGTGACCACGACAACTTGGATAAAAGTCAATGATGTTTATTATGACAACTCCGCAACACAGCAGCAGTAAAAGAAAACGTAAAAGTCAGCAAAGAATAAATACAGTTCCTGGGTACTACAGGATGGCAGGAGCCACAGGGCACTGGTAGTGTGAGATAGTTCTTATAATCTTCTAGATGGAAAGTCCTTACCAGGCCCGACTGTAGCAATGGAGATAACCCAGGATTGTACCAGCTGGTGTTCCAGGAAAAGCTGGGTTGCTGAAGATAAAACGGCTGCTGTGGATACTGGCTGGAACCAGACTGTTGTTAGCACGGAGTGGATACTGGCTGGAACCAGTTAAATAATAAATGAACTTGGGAGCGATGAAATATGAACTGAAATGTAGAACTTGAGAGCGGAGAAATAATAATACCGGTGGAGAGTTGTAAAGTGTAGAAAGGACACCGGCCCTTTAAGAGAAGCTGTACTCTGCTGGAAGCTGGGCTGGAAGCAGGTAATGTTGTAGCTGGAAACAGATGAATCCACAATGGATTGGAGAGTCAGGCTACACCGCAGGTGGAATGCTGGTGCGGGTCTCTATGGTGGAAGTCTTGAGACAGGAGCTGGAACCTGGAAGACAATCACAGGAGAGAGACAAACAGGAACTAGGTTTGACAACCAAAGCACTGACGCCTTCCTTGCTCAGGCACAGTGTATTTATACCTGCAGCAAGGAAGGGATTGGCTAGGCAATTATGCAGATTAACAATACTGACAACAGATTGGAGTAAATGATCAGCTGACAGAATCCAAGATGGCTGCGCCCATGCAGACACTTGGAGGGAAGTTTGGTTTGTAATCCATGTGGTAATGAAAACAGTAATGGCGGCGCCGGCCACTGGAGACAGGAGGCGCCAGGCTGACAGATGCACATCCAACCACGCGGACACAGCGGAGGCCGCGGTTGACGTAATCGCCACTCAGACACTCTGCATGCAGAAGTTCAGGGACGGCGGCGGAGGCCGCGGGAGACGCCATGCCAGGTGTAATATGGCGTTTACTGTGACAGCGTCCCAGAGTGACAGGAGAGGATACAGGAATGTACACATCAGGATAACAGATGGGATCCGGTCCTGGAGCGCTGAGCCAGCCTTAGGAGGCATCTGATGGGTAAGAAATGGCGTCCAGATACCCGGATCGTGACAGCACCCCCCCCCTTTAGGAGTGGCCCCAGGACACTTCTTTGGCTTTTGAGGAAACTTGGAATGGAATCTCCGGACCAAGGCAGGAGCATGGACATCAGAAGCATTGGTCCATGAACGTTCCTCAGGACCATAACCCTTCCAGTCAATAAGATATTGTAGTTGACCGTAACGGTGACGTGAGTCCAGGATCTTGGCCACTTCATACTCAACGCCTCGTTGAGTTTGGACTTTCGGAGTTGGAGGAAGTGAGGAATGAAACCGATTCAAGATCAGCAGTTTCAACAGGGAAACATGGAATGTCCTGGGTATTTTTAAGAAGGGAGGCAACTGTAGTCTGTAAGCAACAGGATTGATGACTTGTTCAATCTTGAAAGGACCGATATAGCGAGGTGCAAACTTCATACTGGGAACTCTTAACCTCAAATTCTTCGTGGATAACCATACCCGATCACCCACCTTGAGAGCAGGAACTGCTCGACGCTTCTTATCCGCAAACTTCTTGTACCTGAACGATGCCTTGAGCAGAGCTGATCGTACGCTCTTCCAGATATTGGCAAACTGATGCAAGGTGATATCCACTGCGGGAACAGAAGTTGCTGGAAGCGGTTGGAGCTCAGGGACTTTAGGGTGGAATCCAAAGTTAGTGAAGAATGGTGTTGAAGCAGATGAAGAATGATACTGATTGTTATGACAGAACTCGGCCCAGGGAAGTAATTGAACCCAGTCATCTTGAGAGGAGGACACATAGATGCGGAGGAAGGCCTCCAAGTCCTGATTCACCCTCTCGGTTTGACCATTGGTCTGAGGATGGTAAGCCGTGGAAAACTTTAGCTTGACTTGGAGGACTTGACATAAACTTCGCCAGAATTTGGCTGTGAATTGAACTCCTCGATCTGAGATAATTTCTTTAGGAAGACCGTGGAGTCGGAAGATCTCTTGTATGAATACTTGAGCCAACTTGGAAGCTGACGGAAGACCGGTGAGAGGAATGAAGTGTGCCATCTTGGTGAACCGGTCAACTACCACCCAGATGGTATTGAACTTGTTGCACATGGGTAAATCTGTAATAAAATCCATCGACAAATGGGTCCAAGGTCGACGGGGAACAGATAGTGGAACCAGTTGCCCCGCAGGCGACTGGCGGGATACCTTATGTTGAGCACACTTTGGGCAAGACGCAATAAACTCCAAGACGTCCTTTTTCAGAGTTGGCCACCAATAGGACCTAGAGATAAACTCCAGGGTTTTTTGGATACCTGTATGTCCGGCAAAACGGGAAGCATGGGCCCAATGCATGAGCTTCTTCCTTAGCATCGGTTTCACAAAACTTTTCCCTGATGGGGGCGTAGAGTCCATCCCTACCGTGGAGAATGCCAACGGATTTATAATAGGATGCTTGTCTGAAGACTCTGACTCATTTTCTTGCTCCCATGAGCGGGAAAGGGCATCGGCCTTGCGATTCTGAGAGCCCGGACAGAACTGGAGTTTAAAGTCGAACCTGGAAAAGAAAAGTGCCCATCTGGCCTGACGAGGGTTGAGACATTGTGCGCCTTTCAGATATAAAAGGTTCTTGTGGTCTGTAAGTATGGTGATTGAATGAGAAGCTCCCTCCAACAGATACCTCCACTCTTCTAGAGCGAGCTTGATGGCTAGCAACTCCTGGTCGCCAATGGCATAGTTGCGCTCAGCTGGAGAGAACTTCCGGGAGAAGAAACTGCAAGGGTGTAAATGGCCATCTTTAGCCCTCTGAGATAACACCGCTCCTACTCCAACGGAGGATGCATCCACCTCTAAGATGAAAGGAGAGTCGATGTCAGGCTGTTTCAGAACAGGCGCAGAGATGAACCTTTGTTTTAAAAGATGAAATGCTTGCATGGCTTCTTCAGACCACTTGGACGGGTTAGCACCCTTCTTAGTGAAAGCAGTAATAGGCGCCACAATGGTGGAAAAGTCTCGTATAAACTTTCGGTAATAGTTGGCGAACCCTAAGAACCTCTGGACCCCTTTGAGGGTTAAGGGTACCGGCCAATTTTGGATTGCTTGTAGTTTCTCAGGATCCATCTCTAGTCCAGAACCGGACACAATGTACCCTAGAAACGGAATGGACTTGACTTCAAAGACGCATTTCTCTAATTTGCAATAGAGATGATTGACACGGAGACGGGACAGAACCTCTTTAACCCAAAAACGATGTTCCTCTAAATCGTTGGCAAAAATGAGGATATCGTCTAGATAGACCACGACATGATGGTATAGAATGTCTCTGAAGATCTCATTGACAAAATGCTGGAAGACAGCTGGAGCATTGCTCAATCCGAAGGGCATGACGAGGTACTCATAATGTCCGTCACGGGTGTTAAAGGCGGTCTTCCACTCGTCACCCTCACGGATCCGGATGAGATTGTATGCACCTCTCAAGTCCAGCTTTGTAAAGATGGTAGCTCCGCTAACTCTGTCAAAGAGCTCAGTAATCAGGGGTAAAGGATAACGGTTCTTGATGGTAATGTCGTTCAAACCTCTGTAGTCGATGCACGGCCGCAGACCACCATCTTTCTTTTTTACAAAAAAGAAGCCTGCGCCGGCTGGAGAAGAAGAAGGTCGAATGAACCCCTTTGCTAGGTTCTCTTTAATGTATTCCTCCATAGAATGCGTCTCAGGCAGAGACAACGGATAAGTTCGGCCTCGAGGTGGAACCTTCCCTGGAACGAGATCAATCGGGCAGTCCCATTCTCTATGAGGAGGAAGGATATCAGCAGAAGCTTTACTGAACACATCCGTGAAATCTTGATATGGAGGAGGTGGAACATCAGACGACCTGGGGGAGGAAGAAGAGACAGGCAATACTTTAAACAAACATGTGTCAGCACAGGAGGGACCCCATGCCAGGATTTGCGTAGTCGTCCAATCAATTGTAGGATTGTGAAGACGGAGCCATGGAAGGCCCAGGACCACAGGATGTGTGGCTCTTGGAATCACTAAAAAAGAAATAAGTTCGGAATGAAGAACTCCCACTCTCAGACGAACTGGTAGAGTCCTTAAAGAAATAACTGCATCAAAAATTTTGCTGCCATCCACGGCAGTTAAAGAAATGGACGAAGGAAGTCTCTCGGTGGGTAGGGACCACCGTTTAACACAGGCTTCGGTAATAAAGTTCCCAGCTGCTCCGGAATCAAGGAGGGCAATGACGTTCCGATAACGTTGAGCAACTTGAAGCGAGACTGGGAGATTACAATCTTGAGGAGATGGAGAGGAGATCATTACTCCTAGCCGGCCCTCTCCTTGGCGAGCTAGGATTTGGAGTTTCCCGGACGTTTGGGACAGGCATTAATGGTGTGAGACGGAGCTGCACAATAAAGACAGAGAGACTCGGAGAGACGTCTTCGGCGCTCAGCAGGAGTTAAACGGGAACGGCCAATTTGCATGGGCTCATCTTTAGTTGGTGACAGTTGGCGAGGAGGAGGAGCAGAAGATTTTGGAGCAGATGATCTTCCACGCTCAGTTGCTCTCTCTCTGAAACGTAAATCAACTTTCGTGCAGAGTGAGATTAGCTCATCTAACTTAGAGGGTAAGTCTCTGGTAGCTAACTCATCTTTAATACGCTCAGATAAGCCATGCCAGAATGCAGCATACAGGGCCTCGTCGTTCCATGCCAGTTCGGATGCCAGGATCTGGAACTGTATCAGATATTGTCCTACAGTACGTGACCCCTGGCGTAAACGGAGAATCTCGGATGAAGCTGAGGTTACCCGGCCTGGCTCGTCGAAGATGCGCCTGAATGTTGACACGAAGGCAGTGTAGGAAGATAGCAGGGTGTCGGACCTCTCCCATAACGGTGATGCCCAATCAAGGGCTGAGCCACTGAGAAGAGAAATAATGTAGGCAATTTTTGTACGGTCACTGGGAAAATTGCCAGGTTGTAGCTCAAACTGAATCTCACACTGGTTGAGAAATCCCCTGCAGAATCTTGGAGATCCGTCAAATTTTGCTGGCGTTGGAAGATGAAGACGTGGAGCAGAAATGGGTAAGGTGGGTGGGGTTATAGCTGGAGTCACTGTGGTTGACGCACCAGACGCGCCTGATCCACGGAGAGTTGTCTGAATCCCATCCAGCCGAGTAGAGAAATCCTGGAGACAGCGGATGATGTGGCCCTGTGCAGCCTCCTGATGTTCTAGTCGGGCTGCCAGTTCTTGCATCGGCCTGGCCGCTTGATCCTGGTCTCCGGCTGGATTCATTAGGTCAGTGCTTACTGTCACAACTGAGGGCCTGAGCTGACGGGAGGCAGCCTCAGTTGTAGGGGCTGAGATGTACCGGAACCTGGGAGGTTGTATCAGACCCCTGGACATGTAAGTAACATGAATAATAACTGCCCGAAGGCGTGACCACGACAACTTGGATAAAAGTCAATGATGTTTATTATGACAACTCCGCAACACAGCAGCAGTAAAAGAAAACGTAAAAGTCAGCAAAGAATAAATACAGTTCCTGGGTACTACAGGATGGCAGGAGCCACAGGGCACTGGTAGTGTGAGATAGTTCTTATAATCTTCTAGATGGAAAGTCCTTACCAGGCCCGACTGTAGCAATGGAGATAACCCAGGATTGTACCAGCTGGTGTTCCAGGAAAAGCTGGGTTGCTGAAGATAAAACGGCTGCTGTGGATACTGGCTGGAACCAGACTGTTGTTAGCACGGAGTGGATACTGGCTGGAACCAGTTAAATAATAAATGAACTTGGGAGCGATGAAATATGAACTGAAATGTAGAACTTGAGAGCGGAGAAATAATAATACCGGTGGAGAGTGGTAAAGTGTAGAAAGGACACCGGCCCTTTAAGAGAAGCTGTACTCTGCTGGAAGCTGGGCTGGAAGCAGGTAATGTTGTAGCTGGAAACAGACGAATCCACAATGGATTGGAGAGTCAGGCTACACCGCAGGTGGAATGCTGGTGCGGGTCTCTATGGTGGAAGTCTTGAGACAGGAGCTGGAACCTGGAAGACAATCACAGGAGAGAGACAAACAGGAACTAGGTTTGACAACCAAAGCACTGACGCCTTCCTTGCTCAGGCACAGTGTATTTATACCTGCAGCAAGGAAGGGATTGGCTAGGCAATTATGCAGATTAACAATACTGACAACAGATTGGAGTAAATGATCAGCTGACAGAATCCAAGATGGCTGCGCCCATGCAGACACTTGGAGGGAAGTTTGGTTTGTAATCCATGTGGTAATGAAAACAGTAATGGCGGCGCCGGCCACTGGAGACAGGAGGCGCCAGGCTGACAGATGCACATCCAACCACGCGGACACAGCGGAGGCCGCGGCTGACGTAATCGCCACTCAGACACTCTGCATGCAGAAGTTCAGGGACGGCGGCGGAGGCCGCGGGAGACGCCATGCCAGGTGTAATATGGCGTTTACTGTGACAGCGTCCCAGAGTGACAGGAGAGGATACAGGAATGTACACATCAGGATAACAGATGGGATCCGGTCCTGGAGCGCTGAGCCAGCCTTAGGAGGCATCTGATGGGTAAGAAATGGCGTCCAGATACCCGGATCGTGACACAAAGTCACACAGTACTAGCTAACTCTCTGGAACTGACTAACAAACAAAGATTCAGCAGCAGTTGCCTAGCCTGAGAGGATGGTTTATATAGCAGGTGCTGTCCACGCCCCACTCAGACCTCACAGGCTGTGAGCACAAAACCAGCGCCGGATGCCCTGCCGTGCACAGAGCCTGTAACCACTACACAGTAAAAACCCAGACCGGAGTATCAGCTGCGCTCAGGTTACTTCGCTAACACTTGCCTCCCGGTTGCCATGGCGACGTGGCAGCACAGAGCAGGAGATCCTAACACAAGGTAAGAAACAAGTCAATATCAGGGCAAGTGTACAGTGCATTACCAAAAATCAATTTGCGGACAGCCTCCACACCTGCTTTGTGCGGTATGCAGGTGTATAGACCGGTGACATCCAGTGTCATCAGTGTCACCTCCTCAGGTAACATACCTATCTGTGCGAAAAATTTTAATAAAGTGCTGGAGTCTTTCAGATGTGTAAAGGTGTTCTGAATGCAGGGTTGTAGATACGCATCTAAAAAGATAGCCACCGGTTCGCACAGAGAACCACGGGCCGAGATAATGGGTCTGCCCAGTGGTCTCTGTGCGTCTTTGTGGATCTTAGGTAGCGTGTAAAATAAGAGTACCATGGGGAACGGGCTACCCGATTTGTCCACCATTACCTGGGATAGTAACCCCTGTTCTGAAGCCTTTACACATCTGAAAGACTCCAGCACTTTATTAAAAAATTTCGCACAGATAGGTATGTTACCTGAGGAGGTGACACTGGTGACACTGGATGTCACCAGTCTATACACCTGCATACCGCACAAAGCAGGTGTGGAGGCTGTCCGCAAATTGATTTTTGGTAATGCACTGTACACTGGCCCTGATATTGACTTGTTTCTTACCTTGTTGCTTTTTACTTTAGATCACAATTATTTTATCTTTAATGGCGAGTATTATAAACAGGTCACTGGGTGTGCGATGGGGTCCTCAGTGGCCCCATCGTTCGCTAATTGTTTTATGTGGGAGACAGAAAAAAGTATCTTTTTTGAAAAGTCAGATATAGCCAAGGCACTTTTTAGGTACCATTGCTATATTGATGATGTTCTGATTCTGTGGCAGGACGATCTAGTAAAGCTAACGTTGATCATAGATAAACAAAATGCATCCAATAGTCCAATTAAGTTTACCATGACGAGTGACTCTAGTACAATCTGTTTTCTGGACATATACATACAGATTAGAGATCAACAAATCCATACCTCCTTGTATGCGAAGCCCACAGACCGCAACACTATCCTTCATGCTGATAGCTGTCATCCAAAAACGACCATCAGAGGTCTCCCGTACTCACAATTTCTACGTGTATGTAGAAATAACAGCGACCAGGCCCAGGCCATGAGTCACCTTGATGTTATGGTCAAAAAATTCAGTGACAGGGGCTATTGCGTGAGGGAATTATACAAAGCCAGAGACAAAGCCATATGTGTGTCGCAACAAGGTTCGCACAAACTCCCTGAAAGTAGCACTAGAAAGAATAAACAGGAGGTGGTCACTTGGGTGAGTGAATTTAATACGCAAAGTCCAAACATCACTAAACAGGCTAAAAAATTATGGCAGATAGTCAGTTCAGATTCAGATCTCAAATGTTTTCAGAATACGAGACTCAGACCCAGTTACTCAAGAGGCAGGAATTTAAAAGACCTGTTAGTCAAGACTGATGTCACAGGGTTTCTGCCCCCGCCCACACCCCAAAATGTTCTCACTAGAAAGAATGGATGTTTCAAATGTCTTGGGTGCACAACCTGTTCCTATCTACTAACAGGCGATACCATCCCCCATCCCCATACAGGGCAGCGCTTTAAAATCAAATGACCACTCACGTGTACCAGTAGATTCACAGTGTATGTACTGGTTTGCCCTTGCGGCCTCTACTATGTTGGGAAAACCGAGTGCCAGCTAAAAGTGAGGTTAACCCAACATCGGTCGGCCATCAGAAATGCCCTACTGACAGGAACAAGTGAGCAACCGGTAGCCCGGCATTTTGTTCAATACAAACATAATCTGGCAAGTCTGAGGTATAAGGCTGTCGACCATATACCTCCATTACGCCGGGGTGGGGACCGAGGGAGAAAATTGTTACAACTAGAATCCCGATGGATTTTTAGATTGGACTCCTTATCTCCCAAGGGGCTTAATGAATCGCTGGGCCTGTCGCATTTCCTGTAAATGTTACTTTTTAGAGCATTGTCTTTTTCTTCCTTTTGTTTAGAAATCAAACATTTTCTCATAAAAATAGATTATATAATAATTTCTAGTTCTCATCATAAGAGGGGTATATTATTAAGGTATTAACTGGCTCACCTGCATAAGGTCAATGAAGTGTCTTTTATCCTTTTTTTAAAAATAAATTTTTCTCAATATCCTATTTGCACTAGACATGCGTTGTGCACTAGCACTTTATATTTATATGTAGGATTTTATCTAGTTTTTTAGTGTGATGGTTGAATTCCAGTAAACTGGGCACTCGAATCTAACACTGGTCAGTTGTTGATATAATAATCTGTAAAAGCTTTTTTTTAAAAACCACGTTGGTACTGTTACACAATGTATTCATACTGTACAACACGGCACAGCACTGGTGCCAGCCATGTAATGTTTACACATGATCCATGTTGCCTCGTTTTCTGTTGTAGTGTGTTACCACGGTAACCGTGCCGGGCGTGTGACGTTGCTTCCGGCGCGACGCGGGTCCCGCGACCAGAAGTGCCGCTACAACATGGCGGCCGGGCACGCCGGGGAGCACACTGGAGAGAGGGGGGTAAGTTTGTTCTAATTGTTGTATGTATTTAAACACTGCTTGTTGTGTACACTTGTTGTCTGAGGAAGGGGCTAGTCCCCGAAACGTCACATTAAAGGTTGCCCTGCGGGGTTTTCTTACTTAAACTATTTTGCAAAGTCTCTGAGTGCCGCCCTCTTCAAAGTTCTATACATATATATATATATATATATATACAGAAAGAGCAAAGAACTGCGGCACTCAGGTTCTGGTGTAATGTAAATGTATTAGTCAAAAAATTACACCCATCGACGTTTCGGGAGATTTAACCCGATTCTCAAGATGTAAGAGTAACGTTACTCTTACATCTTGAGAAAGGGGTTAAAACCCCCGAAACGTTGATGGGTGTAATTTTTTGACTAATACATTGACATTACACCAGACCCTGAGTGCCGCAGTTCTTTGCTGTTTCTGTATCCAAACTTCACTGAGGGCACCGGGGCACGTTGCTATCTAAGGGAGTGCCGGGCTGTTTGTTCGAGTATATATATATATATATATATATATATATTCAGTGATCTGCTCTTATTGTTATGAGCCACGGCTGTGGCTCATTCCTGTTTTGCATGTCAGTTAGGTATTTTATGTTATTCTTCTGTTCATGTTCCCCGTGGGTGTCATGGGGTGCTCGGAACTCACCCTTAAGGAGGGGATACTGTTATGAACCACAGGTAGTGGTTCATTCCTATTTTATGTTTATAAGTTGTTTCGCAGGCCAGGATTTCCCGTTGCTCTGTTTAAGAGTACACTTGGTTGCTGCCGCTGGTGAGTCTGTGTAATTGCAGCTTGTTCCCATGTGTTCAGCCTCACCTGGCTGCTAATTGCATCTTGTCAGTTTGGAGTCATGCAACAGGGCAGCTGCATGAGATTATTAATTAGGCCTCTCTGTTATATGCTGGCTCAGTGCTATTCACAGTCGCTGGTGATATTTCTTGGTTTCCAGTCTGCTTGAGTTCTGAGCTTGTTCCTGCCAATTCCTGAGCTCCTGTGTAGCAGTGTCTGTCGAACTGCTTCCTGTGTCGATTCCTGTGTCAGTCCCTGTGTCGATTCCTGTGTCTGATCCCGTGTCCTGCCGTGAAGTGTTCCTGTACAGAAGTCCAGTGGCTTTGCCTATGCCTGGTCGAGTTTCTGGCTTCTTGGTGTCCACCGGTCTGTCGTTTGGGATTCTGCCTGTCCTCCAGTTCTGAGAGTCTGTGTCGGCAGCATTGGGGGTTCCTGTCCGTTTGCCAGTATTCGTACCGGTTCTGTGAGTAGCGGCTCTGCCGCGTCCGTCGGCCTAGGCCGCTGTATTCTGTTATTATTTCTGTCACTGGTGTTTTGCAGAGGGTTCTGCTTATGCTGTCACCGCCGGAACACAAGAGTATTGTGTCGGCGTGTGGTCAGCATTTCCTTTGTTGTTCTTTTCCTTTGGCGGCAAGTCGCACATACATTTAGTTTTAGGCTAGTTAGTAGCCCCTGGCTTTGGTTGTTTCAGTTAGAGGGCCCCTTGTTATCACCCTGTCTTGGTACACTCTTTGTCTCTCATTAAGACCTGAGGGGGCATCGAAGTTGGGCAGACGTAATCCGCCCTTCAAACGCGGCTGCCATGGGCTCAAGCAACCATAGTCTCGCAAGAGTATACTGACAGCACGGGCGAGACGATGGAGATAGGGCGCCAGGGGATATTCCCTTTCCATTCCCCCTTTCCCAGCATTACGTCCTGGTGCTCTGGACTCACTTCATAACATCTCCCTTGTTCTGAGCACCAGGAACCTAATATTATCACCAGCCCAACCACAAAAAAGAAATAAAACTTTTTTTCTTTTTTGGCCCAGTCCAGTGTCTAGTTTAGAATCCAGTCTTGTCTAGAAATTCAGTGTGCAGAATCCAATCCGGTGTTTAGAATCCAGTCCTGTCTAGAATTCAGTGTTTAGAATCCAGTCCGGTGTTTAGAATCCAGTTCGGTGTTTAGAATCCAGTCCGGTGTTTAAAAAAAAAACCCCAAAAAAACAGTTTTGGTTTGTCTAGTTTAAAAAAATCAGTCTTGCCTTGTCTAGTCTTGCCTTGTCTAGTCTTGCCTTGTCTTGTCTATTTTTAAATCCTCCTATGTCTACTATGCAAGCCCTGCAGGCATCTCTCTCAGCCCTGAACTCTGCTTTCAGTGCTTTGAGACCAGAGCGACTAGAAGTTTTGCAGCAATCCTTAAAGCAACTGCAAAACCTTCTGACTAAAATCTTGCTCATCTTGCCAGAAGTCGTTGAGAGTACATCTATCTCTAAAGAGACTCTTGTTCACAGTATGGTGACAAGAGAATCCTCTGGTATAATTGAAGAGAAAAGATTTAAAAGTTTTCTGCGGCCCAGGCTCTCAGAAGAGGAGCGTCTGCGTCGCAGAAACTTAAACTTATGCCTATATTGTGGGGGTTTAGGCCACTATCTGCAGACCTGTGAGTTGCGCAAGCCAAAGTGGGGTGACGAGTCTTGCCCTCTGGCCAAGTTGAGTCAGGATACAAGACCTACTCCTGTCTCTACTGTGGCAGAGGTACATGTCACACAACCCACACTAAAAAGCTCTCTGTCCTATAATTGGGGTCCTTGGGCAAGGGAGCCCCATTATAGATTCAGGAATCAAAAGAGAATGTTTCTCTCCTCTTTTGAGGTTCCTGTTGAAGCAGAGTTGCAAGCCCCTGGAGTGGTGCCC
This sequence comes from Pseudophryne corroboree, assembly GCF_028390025.1. NCBI lineage: Eukaryota > Metazoa > Chordata > Amphibia > Anura > Myobatrachidae > Pseudophryne > Pseudophryne corroboree. Next base: position 581,599,652 of record NC_086444.1, on the reverse strand, counting down.
GTTGCCCAGGTTCCTGGAGTGGTGCCCGTTGCCTAGGTTCCTGGAGTGGTGCCTGTTGCCCAGGTTCCTGGAGTGGTGCCCATTGCCCAGGTTCCTGGAGTGGTGCCCGTTGCCCAGGGTCCTGGAGTGGTGCCCGTTGCCCAGGGTCCTGGAGTGGTGCCCGTTGCCCAGGGTCCTGGAGTGGTGCCCATTGCCCAGGGTCCTGGAGAGGTGCCCGATGCTCAGGATCTTGGTGCGGTACCCGATGCCCAGAGTGCTGGAGCGGTACCTGATGCCCAGAGTGCTGGAGCGGTACCCGATGCCCAGAGTGCTGGAGCGGTACCCAATGCTCTAGCTTATAGAGGGACATCAAATATTATAGCTCAGGTTTCCATACCAGAAGGGGTCTCAGAAGCTGTTACCCCAGGTATGGACTTGAAAAGCGTAACCCCAGAAAGGGTATCTAAAACCATAGTGCTAGAAGAGAACTCGAAAAGCAAAACCCCAGAAGGGATATTTGAAGTAATATCCCCAAGTGGGGTCTCGAGAGACGCAGCCTCTAAGAAGGGTCTAGAGGTTGCTTCCCCAGGAAAGAACTTAAGAGGCGTAGCATTAGTGGAGGTGCTGAAGGTTATAGCTTCAGCAAAAGTCCCGGAAGTCATAGTCCCGGGAGAAGTTTCGATAATTATCGACTCAGAGATGGAGGCCGATGGCTCGGTCCCAGTGGGGGAGGCCGACGGCTCGGTCCCAGTAAAAGAATCCGAGGTGCTGACCCCAGCGGGGTTCCCGGAGGCCACTGCCCCAGCGGGGTTCCCGGAGGCCACTGCCCCAGCGGGGTTCCCGGAGGCCACCGGTTCCCGGAGGCCACTGCCCCAGCGGGGTTCCTGAAAGTCACTGCCCCGGGTGGGGTTCAGAAAGTCACTGCCCCGGGTGGGGTTCAGAGAGTCTCAGCCTCGAGTAAGGTCAATAGTGACCAGGTCCTAGCAAAGCACTCCAGTCAGTCAGATGGGAAGGAAACAGATCCTGACTCTGATATCTCAACATCCATAATCTTTGATGGGGACTTAGCCCAATTTCTGGCGCTTTACAAACACTATTACATTATTATGTTGTCTAGACCATTTCTGGGCATCACTTCAGAGAACCTTGTGCTTTATCTGATTTATTCTTTTAGAGGAGAGCCTTTTGAGTGGGCGACCAGCCTAATGAAAGCTGAAGATCCCATTCTTCAGGATCCCCCAGCATTCAGTGATGCAATTATTAAAAGATATGGTTCCAAAGAAATTGGTTCAGGTTCCTCTAAGTCACCCGTCTTGTCTGCTGAGAGTCCACCAAATACTGTAAACTCGGCACAAGAGTCCCAGCCCGTTGTTTTGACTGCAGGATGTGCTTTTCTGACTTCTTCTTCTTCTAATAATAGTACTTTGCCAGAAAGTTCAGCTCCCAAGGGTAAGAAACCTGTCTCTGATTTGAGCGCAGCCTTGCTGGGTGGTACCATCAGTTCAGACAATGTTTGGGGAATTACCTTGGTCAGACCTAAAGAGCTTTGTAAAAAGAAGAAGAAAAAAAAGAAATAATTTTTGACTCTTGCCTTGATATAAAAAAAAAATATTTTTTTTCCTTATCTTGTGTCCAGTGGCCACCGTCAGGGGGAGGGCACTGTTACAAGCTGTGGTTGCAGCTTGTTTCTGTTTTCGTGTCTGTTAGACCAGTGTGTCAGGTTTTTTTTTGTATCCCTTGTTTTGGATAGTCTGTATTTTGGGGTCCTTTGACCCCTCCTCAAGGGGGGGGTACTGTTATGAGCCACGGTTGTGGCTCATTCCTGTTTTGCATGTCAGTTAGGTATTTTATGTTATTCTTCTGTTCATGTTCCCCGTGGGTGTCATGGGGTGCTCGGAATTCACCCTTAAGGAGGGGATACTGTTATGAACCACAGGTAGTGGTTCATTCCTATTTTATGTTTATAAGTTGTTTCGCAGGCCAGGATTTCCCGTTGCTCTGTTTAAGAGTACTCTTGGTTGCTGCCGCTGGTGAGTCTGTGTAATTGCAGCTTGTTCCCATGTGTTCAGCCTCACCTGGCTGCTAATTGCATCTTGTCAGTTTGGAGTCATGCAACAGGGCAGCTGCATGAGATTATTAATTAGGCCTCTCTGTTATATGCTGGCTCAGTGCTATTCACAGTCGCTGGTGATATTTCTTGGTTTCCAGTCTGCTTGAGTTCTGAGCTTGTTCCTGCCAATTCCTGAGCTCCTGTGTAGCAGTGTCTGTCGAACTGCTTCCTGTGTCGATTCCTGTGTCAGTCCCTGTGTCGATTCCTGTGTCTGATCCCGTGTCCTGCCGTGAAGTGTTCCTGTACAGAAGTCCAGTGGCTTTGCCTATGCCTGGTCGAGTTTCTGGCTTCTTGGTGTCCACCGGTCTGTCGTTTGGGATTCTGCCTGTCCTCCAGTTCTGAGAGTCTGTGTCGGCAGCATTGGGGGTTCCTGTCCGTTTGCCAGTATTCGTACCGGTTTCGTGAGTAGCGGCTCTACCGCGTCCGTCGGCCTAAGCCGCTGTATTCTGTTATTATTTCTGTCACTGGTGTTTTGCAGAGGGTTTTGCTTATGCTGTCACCGCTGGAACACAAGAGTATTGTGTCGGCGTGTGGTCAGCATTTCCTTTGTTGTTCTTTTCCTTTGGCGGCAAGCCGCACATACATTTAGTTTTAGGCTAGTTAGTAGCCCCTGGCTTTGGTTGTTTCAGTTAGAGGGCCCCTTGTTATCACCCTGTCTCGGTACACTCTTTGTCTCTTATTAAGACCTAAGGGGGCATCGAAGTTGGGCAGACGTAATCCGCCCTTCAAACGCGGCTGCCATGGGCTCAAGCAACCATAGTCTCGCAAGAGTGTACTGACAGCACGGTCGAGACAATGGAGATAGGGCGCCAGGGGCTATTCCCTTTCCATTCCCCCTTTCCTAGCATTACGTCCTGGTGCTCTGGACTCACTTCATAACATCTCCCTTGTTCTGAGCACCAGGAACCTAACACTTATAGTGTGTACTGCACATTATATAAGGTGCTGTGTGTGGACTGGCAAATCCCTTTGTGTTTCTCTAACAGACATCAGTGTGTGTCTGTGCCCGATAGCTCCTGTGTGATAGGGGTCTGTGTGGTGTGTGTGTGTGTACACGCGTGTAACATGTCTGAAGTCGAGAGGGAGTCTTCACTACAGGAACCCATTTTAGATGCCCAAGAGGGTAATATGATTGCTCTTCCATCCCAGAAGGAGCCGGAGTGGGTGAGAAAGTTGCAAAGTAATATTTCCATGCTGGCACAAAAATTCTCAGACTCTGAGAAACAGACTGTTTATTGGAGACAGTCTGTGGAGGATGCCCTGTTTGCTGATGCCTCCGGTTCATCTACTCGGGTCCCATCAAATTCCCAGAAAAGGTCCCTAGCCCAAATAATGAAGGGGGACACTGACACAGATTCCGACATGGATGCCGACACTGGGGACTTGAGAGGGGTAGACCCCAAATTAGCGGAGAGCATACCATGTATGATAGTTGCTATCAAAGAGGTGTTAGAATTTGCTGATACTACACCTACACCTGAGGAAAAAGATTATTTTAGATTAAATAAAATACAGGAGATAACTTTTCCTCCGTCAAAAGATCTGAATAATTTCTTTGAAGACGCCTGGTCTAACCCTGAAAAGAAATTCACTATTCCAAGAAGTATACGGGTTGTGTACCCATTCCCTGAGGAGGACAGGTGCAAGTATGAGACACCCCCAGTGGTAGACACCTCAGTTTCTAGGCTGTCTAGGGAAATTACTTTGCCTGCCCCAGGGTCAGCTTCTTTGAAAGATCCTGCTGACCGTAAGTTAGAGACAACTTTAAAATCCATATATACCGCTAACGGTACACTACTCAGGCCTGCCATTGCTGGTGCGTGGGTGGGTAACGTGGTTGAAAAATGGGCAGACAACTTGATAGTTAATATAGACACTGTGGATAAGGATGAAATAATCCTAATCCTCAGACACATCAAAGATGCGGCAGGGTATTTTGTTGAAGCTACAGTATGAAGGATGTTGGTTTGCTGAGTTCCAGAGCCATGGCTATGGCAATTTCAGGCCAAAGGGCTTTATGGATTCGCCACTGGAATGCTGATGCGGAATCAAAGAGAAATATTGAGACGCTCCCTTACAATGGGGAGGCCCTTTTTGGTGATAAACTGGATGCCATGATTTCCACGACTACATCGGGCAAGTCTGCATTTTTGCCTTCCGCAACCGCTCCCACTAAGAAGGGGTATCATTTTCATACCATGCAGTCCTTTCGGCCCAACAGGTACAAAAAGGCAAAAGGCAACCCCTTCTTTGCAGGAAGAGGTCGAGGTAGAGGTAGAAAGCCTACAACGCTGGCTGGTTCACAAGAACAGAAGCCAGCAGCTGCTGCTGCAAAAACCTCAGCATGACGCTGGGTCTCCCATGTGGGAGTTCAATCAGGTCGGGGCACGCTTACTGTTCTTCAGCCAAATCTGGGTTCGCTCGGATCTGGATCCTTGGGTATTGCAAATCATATCCCAGGGTTACAGGTTGGAATTTTAAGATCTTCCCCATGCCGATTTTTCAAATCAGCCTTGCCAGTTTCTGTCCAAGACAGGACAAACGTGTTGAACGCAATGCAGAAATTGTGTCAAGACAAGGTAATTTCCTTGGTTCCCGAATTACAACAGGGAAAAGGCTTTTATTCCGGCCTCTTTGTGGTACCGAAGCCAGATGGCTCGGTCAGACCGATTATGAAGCTGAAGTCTCTAAATCTGTTTTTAAAACGGTTCAAATTCAAGATGGAGTCCCTCAGAGCGATGATCTCCAGCTTTGAAGAAAAGGAATTTCTGGTGTCGGTGGACATCAAGGATGCTTATCTGCATGTTCCCATCTATCCTCCGCATCAGGCATACCTGAGGTTTGCGGTGCAGTACTGCCACTACCAGTTCCAAACGTTACCTTTCGGACTCTCCATTGCTCCGAGGGTGTTCACCAAGGTAATGGCGGAGATGATGGTACTCCTTCGCAAGAAAGGAGTCAACATAATTCCTTACCTGGATGATCTCCTCATAAAGGCGAGGTCCAGGGAGAAGTTAGTGCAGGACATTGCTCTGTCCCTGACGGTGCTTCAACAGCACGGTTGGATCTTAAACCTTCCAAAATCACAGTTGGAACCGATGATGAGGTTATAATTTCTGGGAATGATACTGGACATCGAGGTACAGAGAGTATTCCTTCCGGTGGAAAAGGCTCTGGAGATCCAGACGATGGTCAAACAAGTTTTGAAATCAGCAAGCGTGTCAGTTCATCAATGCATCTGCCTGCTGTAAAAGATGTTGGCCGCCTACGAGGCTCTGCAATTTGGCCGATTCCATGCCAGGGTGTTCCAGTGGAACCTACTGGACAAGTGATCTGGATCGCATCTACACATGCATCAGAGGATAATACTGTAGACGAAAGCCAGGATTTCGCTCCTGTGGTGGCTACAAACGTCTCACCTCCTGGAAGGATGCAGGTTCCGAATTCAAAACTGGGTCCTGGTGACCATGGATGCAAGTCTCCGAGGTTGGGGAGCAGTCACGCAAGAGGAAAGCTTCCAAGGAAGATGGTCAAGTCAAGAAACGCTTCTTCACATAAACATTCTGGAGTTTAGAGCCGTTTACAACTGCCTTCAGCAGGTGACGCATCTTCTTCAAGATCTACCTATACAGATCCAGTCGGACAATGTGACGGCGGTAGCTCACAAAAACCGTCAGGGAGAAACAAAAAGCAGAGCGGCAATGGCAGAGGTGACAAAAATACTCCTCTGGGCAGAAAGACATGCAATAGCTCTGTCAGCAATCTTCATTCCGGGAGTGGACAACTGGGAAGCGGACTTCCTCAGCAGACACGATCTCCATCCAGGAGAATGGGGCCTCCACCCAAAGGACTTTGCAGAGGTGTCAAGTCGTTGGGGCATTCCTCAAGTAGACATGATGGCATCTCATCTCAACAAGAAGCTTCCGACATATTGTTCCAGGTCGAGAGACCCACAAGCAGTAGCAGTGGATGCATTAGTGACCCAGTGGGTGTTCCAGTCAGTGTATCTGTTCCATCCACTTCTTCTAATATCAAGAGTTCTAAAGATCGTCAGAAGAACAAGGGTTTGGGCAATTCTCATTGCTCCAGACTGGCCAAGGAGGGCTTGGTATCCGGATCTTCAGGAGTTGCTCCTGGAAGACCCTTGGCATCTTCCTCTTCGCAAGGACCTGTTTCAGCAGGGGCCGTTAGTTTATCAAGCCTTACCGTGGCTACAATTGATGACATGGCTGTTGAGCACCGGATTCAGGCCAGGAAAGGAGTAACGTCAAAACATTACCACCGTATTTGGAGAAAATATGTATCTTGGTGTGAATTCAAGAAGGATCCTATGGAAGTGTTTGAGTTGGGATGTTTTCTCCATTTTCTGTAGGCTGGTGTGGATGCAGGCCTTAGATTGGGGTCAATCAAGGTCCAGATCTCGGCCTTATCAGTTTTCTTTCAAAAACAATTGGCCTCCCTTCCAGAAGTTCAACCTTCGTGAAAGGGGTTCTGCACATCCAGCCTCCATTTGTGCCTCCAGTGGCACCATGGGACCTTAATGTGGTGTTGCAGTTCCTTCAATCGAGTTGGTTTGAACCTCTACAGGAGATAGAGTTGAAGTTTCTCACTTGAAAAGTGGTGATGCTTTTGGCCTTTGCGGGTGTCTGAGTTGGGGGCCTTGTCCCACAAGAGCCCTTACCTGATCTCCCATGAAGATAGGGCGGAGTTGAGAACTCGCCACCATTTTCTTCCAAAGGTGGTTTCATCTTTCCACATAAACCAACCTATTGTGGTGCCAGTGGCTACTGACACGTTCACTGAGTCAAAGTCTCTAGATATGGGCCCTCATTCCGAGTTGTTCGCTCGGTATTTTTCATCGCATCGCAATGAAAATCCGCTTAGTACGCATGCGCAATGTTCGCACTGCGACTGCGCCAAGTAACTTTGCTATGTAGAAAGTAATTTTACTCACGGCTTTTTCATCGCTCCGGCGATCGTAATGTGATTGACAGGAAATGGGTGTTACTGGGCGGAAACACGGCGTTTCAGGGGCGTGTGGCTGAAAACGCTACCGTTTCCGGAAAAAACGCAGGAGTGGCCGGAGAAACGGTGGGAGTGCCTGGGCGAACGCTGGGTGTGTTTGTGACGTCAACCAGGAACGACAAGCACTGAACTGATCGCACAGGCAGAGTAAGTCTGAAGCTACTCTAAAACTGCTAAGTAGTTTGTGAGCGCAATATTGCGAATACATCGGTCGCAATTTTAAGATGCTAAGATACACTCCCAGTAGGCGGCGGCTTAGCGTGTGTAACTCTGCTAAATTCGCCTTGCGACCGATCAACTCGGAATGAGGGCCATGGTTAGGGCTTTGAAGATTTATGTTGCTAGAACAGCTTGGTTACGGAAAACAGAGGCTTTGTTTGTTCTGTATGCTCCCAACAAGATGTGGTGTCCTGCTTCCAAGCAGACCATTGCGCGCTGGATTAGAGGTACGATTCAGCACACTCATTCTACGGCTGGATTGCCGTTACCGATGTCTGTGAAGGCCAATTCTACCAGGAAGGTTGGCTCATCCTGGGTGGCTACCCGGGGGGTCTCGGCATTACAACTTTGACGAGCAGCTACTTGGTCAGGGTCAAACACTTTTGTTAAATTTTATAAGTTTGACACTTTGGCCGATGAGGATCTCAAGTTTGGTCAATCGGTGCAGCAGCGTCATCCGCACTCTCCCGCCAGTACTAAAGCTTTGGTATAAACCCCATGGTCATGAAATGGACTCCAGCATCCTCTAGGACATATGTGAAAACAGGATTTTAATACCTACCGGTAAATCCTTTTCTCCTAGTCCGTAGAGGATGCTGGACGCCCGTCCCAGTGCGTACTTTACCTGCAGTTTTGTTCATTTTGGTTACACAAGTTGTGTTACATTTGTTTTCAGCATGTTGCTGTAATTGGTTCATGCCTGTTGGCATGTGTTATGTTGAATGCCATGTTGTGCGGCATGGTTGAGGTGTGAGCTGGTATGAATCTCACCGTTAGTATAAAAGTAAATCCCTTCCTCAAAATGTCCGTCTCCCTGGGCAAAGTTCCGATAACTGAAGTCTGGAAGAGGGGCATAGAGGGAGGAGCCAGTTCACACCCTTTGAAAAGTCTTAAAGTGCCCATGGCTCCTGCGGAACCGTCTATATCCCCCCCATGGTCATGAAATGGACCCCAGCATCCTCTACGGACTAGGAGAAAAGGATTTACCGGTAGGTATTAAAATCCTGTTTTTTTTTTACACTTTTAATGGCTATCAGCCCTGGCCCTTGGGTGCCAGGGGGGGACACCTTTATTTAAGGGGGCCTACTCCCCCAGGGAACCCATGCCGGGGGTGCCTAGTTGGGGTGAGTGATGCTGTGTCCGCAGGGACCTTTATTAAAGTGTCCCCCGGTTGCGGCATTACCCTAGCTAGTGGAGCCTGGTGCTGGATTTAAAAATACAGGGGACCCCTACTTCTTTTGACCCCATATTTTTGGAGCCAGGACTGGTCCAAGAGCTCGGTGCTGGTTGTTGAAATACGGGGAACCCCTAGTGAATTTTTTTCACGTATTTCTGCAACCAGGACCGGCTCAAAGAGCCCAGGGCCGGTTATGCTTTTAGGGGGAACAAAACAAGAATTACCAACTGCGCTAACATATAAATACTAGAGATGTGCACTTGAAATTTTTCGGGTTTTATGTTTTGGTTTTGGGTTCGGTTCCGCGGCCGTGTTTTGGGTTCGACCGCGTTTTGGCAAAACCTCACCGAATTTTTTTTGTCGGATTCGGGTGTGTTTTGGATTCGGGTGTTTTTTTTTAAAAAACACTAAAAAACAGCTTAAATCATAGAATTTGGGGGTCATTTTGATCCCAAAGTATTATTAACCTCAAAAACCATAATTTCCACTCATTTTCAGTCTATTCTGAATACCTCACACCTCACAATATTATTTTTAGTCCTAAAATTTGCACCTAGGTCGCTGGATGACTAAGCTAAGCGACCCTAGTGGCCGACACAAACACCGTGCCCATCTAGGAGTGGCACTGCAGTGTCACGCAGGATGGCCCTTCCAAAAAACACTCCCCAAACAGCACATGACGCAAAGAAAAAAAGAGGCGCAATGAGGTAGCTGTGTGAGTAAGATAAGCGACCCTAGTGGCTGACACAAACACCGGGCCCATCTAGGAGTGGCACTGCAGTGTCACGCAGGATGGCCCTTCCAAAAAACCCTCCCCAAACAGCACATGACGCAAAGAAAAAAAGAGGCGCAATGAGGTAGCTGTGTGAGTAAGATAAGCGACCCTAGTGGCCGACACAAACACCTGGCCCATCTAGGAGTGTCACTGCAGTGTCACGCAGGATGGCCCTTCCAAAAAACCCTCCCCAAACAGCACATGACGCAAAGAAAAAAAGAGGCGCAATGAGGTAGCTGTGTGAGTAAGATAAGCGACCCTAGTGGCCGACACAAACACCGTGCCCATCTAGGAGTGGCACAGCAGTGTCACGCAGGATGGCCCTTCCAAAAAACCCTCCCCAAACAGCACATGACGCAAAGAAAAAAAGAGGCGCAATGAGGTAGCTGTGTGAGTAAGATAAGCGACCCTAGTGGCCGACACAAACACCGGGCCCATCTAGGAGTGGCACTGCAGTGTCACGCAGGATGGCCCTTCCAAAAAACCCTCCCCAAACAGCACATGACGCAAAGAAAAAAAGAGGCGCAATGAGGTAGCTGTGTGAGTAAGATAAGCGACCTTAGTGGCCGACACAAACACCGGGCCCATCTAGGAGTGGCACTGCAGTGTCACGCAGGATGGCCCTTCCAAAAAACCCTCCCCAAACAGCACATGACGCAAAGAAAAAAAGAGGCGCAATGAGGTAGCTGTGTGAGTAAGATAAGCGACCCTAGTGGCCGACACAAACACCGTGCCCATCTAGGAGTGGCACTGCAGTGTCACGCAGGATGGCCCTTCCAAAAAACTCTCCCCAAACAGCACATGACGCAAAGAAAAAAAGAGGCGCAATGAGGTAGCTGTATGAGTAAGATAAGCGACCCTAGTGGCCGACACAAACACCGGGCCCATCTAGGAGTGGCACTGCAGTGTCACGCAGGATGGCCCTTCCAAAAAACCCTCCCCAAACAGCACATGACGCAAAGAAAAAAAGAGGCGCAATGAGGTAGCTGTGTGAGTAAGATAAGCGACCCTAGTGGCCGACACAAACACCGGGCCCATCTAGGAGTGGCACTGCAGTGTCACGCAGGATGGCCCTTCCAAAAAACCCTCCCCAAACAGCACATGACGCAAAGAAAAAAAGAGGCGCAATGAGGTAGCTGTGTGAGTAAGATAAGCGACCCTAGTGGCCGACACAAACACCGGGCCCATCTAGGAGTGGCACTGCAGTGTCACGCAGGATGGCCCTTCCAAAAAACATTCCACAAACAGCACATGACGCAAAGAAAAATTAAAGAAAAAAGAGGTGCAAGATGGAATTGTCCTTGGGCCCTCCCACCCACCCTTATGTTGTATAAACAGGACATGCACACTTTAACCAACCCATCATTTCAGTGACAGGGTCTGCCACACGACTGTGACTGAAATGACGGGTTGGTTTGGACCCCCACCAAAAAAGAAGCAATTAATCTCTCCTTGCACAAACTGGCTCTACAGAGGCAAGATGTCCACCTCATCATCATCCTCCGATATATCACCGTGTACATCCCCCTCCTCACAGATTATCAATTCGTCCCCACTGGAATCCACCATCTCAGCTCCCTGTGTACTTTGTGGAGGCAATTGCTGCTGGTCAATGTCTCCACGGAGGAATTGATTATAATTCATTTTAATGAACATCATCTTCTCCACATTTTCTGGATGTAACCTCGTACGCCGATTGCTGACAAGGTGAGCGGCGGCACTAAACACTTTTTCGGAGTACACACTTGTGGGAGGGCAACTTAGGTAGAATAAAGCCAGTTTGTGCAAGGGCCTCCAAATTGCCTCTTTTTCCTGCCAGTATAAGTACGGACTGTGTGACGTGCCTACTTGTATGCGGTCACTCATATAATCCTCCACCATTCTTTCAATGGTGAGAGAATCATATGCAGTGACAGTAGACGACATGTCCGTAATCATTGTCAGGTCCTTCAGTCCGGACCAGATGTCAGCATCAGCAGTCGCTCCAGACTGCCCTGCATCACCGCCAGCGGGTGGGCTCGGAATTCTGAGCCTTTTCCTCGCACCCCCAGTTGCGGGAGAATGTGAAGGAGGAGATGTTGACAGGTCGCGTTCCGCTTGACTTGACAATTTTCTCACCAGCAGGTCTTTCAACCCCAGCAGACTTGTGTCTGCCGGAAAGAGAGATCCAAGGTAGGCTTTAAATCTAGGATCGAGCACGGTGGCCAAAATGTAGTGCTCTGATTTCAACAGATTGACCACCCGTGAATCCTTGTTAAGCGAATTAAGGGCTCCATCCACAAGTCCCACATGCCTAGCGTAATCGCTCCGTGTTAGCTCCTCCTTCAATGTCTCCAGCTTCTTCTGCAAAAGCCTGATGAGGGGAATGACCTGACTCAGGCTGGCAGTGTCTGAACTGACTTCACGTGTGGCAAGTTCAAAGGGCATCAGAACCTTGCACAACGTTGAAATCATTCTCCACTGCGCTTGAGACAGGTGCATTCCACCTCCTATATCGTGCTCAATTGTATAGGCTTGAATGGCCTTTTGCTGCTCCTCCAACCTCTGAAGCACATAGAGGGTTGAATTCCACCTCGTTACCACTTCTTGCTTCAGATGATGGCAGGGCAGGTTCAGTAGTTTTTGGTGGTGCTCCAGTCTTCTGTACGTGGTGCCTGTACGCCGAAAGTGTCCCGCAATTCTTCTGGCCACCGACAGCATCTCTTGCACGCCCCTGTCGTTTTTTAAAAAATTCTGCACCACCAAATTCAAGGTATGTGCAAAACATGGGACGTGCTGGAATTTGCCCATATTTAATGCACACACAATATTGCTGGCGTTGTCCGATGCCACAAATCCACAGGAGAGTCCAATTGGGGTAAGCCATTCCGCGATGATCTTCCTCAGTTGCCGTAAGAGGTTTTCAGCTGTGTGCGTATTCTGGAAAGCGGTGATACAAAGCGTAGTCTGCCTAGGAAAGAGTTGGCGTTTGCGAGATGCTGCTACTGGTGCCGCCGCTGCTGTTCTTGCGGCGGGAGTCCATACATCTACCCAGTGGGCTGTCACAGTCATATAGTCCTGACCCTGCCCTGCTCCACTTGTCCACATGTCCGTGGTTAAGTGGACATTGGGTACAGCTGCATTTTTTAGGACACTGGTGAGTCTTTTTCTGAGGTCTGTGTACATTTTCGGTATCGCCTGCCTAGAGAAGTGGAACCTAGATGGTATTTGGTAACGGGGGCACACTACCTCAAGAAATTGTGTAGTTCCCTGTGAACTAACAGCGGATACCGGACGCACGTCTAACACCAACATAGTTGTCAAGGCCTCAGTTATCCGCTTTGCAGCAGGATGACTGCTGTGATATTACATCTTCCTCGCAAAGGACTGTTGGACAGTCAATTGCTTACTGGAAGTAGTACAAGTGGTCTTCCGACTTCCCCTCTGGGATGACCATCGACTCCCAGCAGCAACAACAGCAGCGCCAGCAGCAGTAGGCGTTACACGCAAGGATGCATCGGAGGAATCCCAGGCAGGAGAGGAATCGTCAGAATTGCCAGTGACATGGCCTGCAGGACTATTGGCATTCCTGGGGAAGGAGGAAATTGACACTGAGGGAGTTGGTGGGGTGGTTTGCGTGAGCTTGGTTACAAGAGGAAGGGATTTACTGGTCAGTGGACTGCTTCCGCTGTCACCCAAAGTTTTTGAACTTGTCACTGACTTATTATGAATGCGCTGCAGGTGACGTATAAGGGAGGATGTTCCGAGGTGGTTAACGTCCTTACCCCTACTTATTACAGCTTGACAAAGGCAACACACGGCTTGACACCTGTTGTCCGCTTTTCTGTTGAAATACCTCCACACTGAAGAGCTGATTTTTTTGGTATTTTCACCAGGCATGTCAACGGCCATATTCCTCCCACGGACAACAGGTGTCTCCCCGGGTGCCTGACTTAAACAAACCACCTCACCATCAGAATCCTCCTGGTCAATTTCCTCCCCAGCGCCAGCAACACCCATATCCTCCTCATCCTGGTGTACTTCAACACTGACATCTTCAATCTGACTATCAGGAACTGGACTGCGGGTGCTCCTTCCAGCACTTGCAGGGGGCGTGCAAATGGTGGAAGGCGCATGCTCTTCACGTCCAGTGTTGGGAAGGTCAGGCATCGCAACCGACACAATTGGACTCTCCTTGTGGATTTGGGATTTCGAAGAACGCACAGTTCTTTGCGGTGCTTTTGCCAGCTTGAGTCTTTTCAGTTTTCTAGCGAGAGGCTGAGTGCTTCCATCCTCATGTGAAGCTGAACCACTAGCCATGAACATAGGCCAGGGCCTCAGCCGTTCCTTGCCACTCCGTGTGGTAAATGGCATATTGGCAAGTTTACGCTTCTCCTCCGACAATTTTATTTTAGGTTTTGGAGTCCTTTTTTTACTGATATTTGGTGTTTTGGATTTGACATGCTCTGTACTATGACATTGGGCATTGGCCTTGGCAGACGACGTTGCTAGCATTTCATCGTCTCGGCCATGACTAGTGGCAGCAGCTTCAGCACGAGGTGGAAGTGGATCTTGATCTTTCCCTAATTTTGGAACCTCAACATTTTTGTTCTCCATATTTTAATAGGCACAACTAAAAGGCACCTCAGGTAAACAATGGAGATGGATGGATACTAGTATACTTATGGATGGACTGCCGAGTGCCGACACAGAGGTAGCTACAGCCGTGGACTACCGTACTGTGTCTGCTGCTAATATAGACTGGATGATAATGAGATGAAATCAATATATATATATGTATGTATATATAATATCACTAGTACTGCAGCCGGACAGGTAGATAATATATTTATTAGGTAATGATGACTGATGACGGACCTGCTGGACACTGTCAGCTCAGCAGCACCACAGACTGCTACAGTAAGCTACTATACTATAGTAGTATGTACAAAGAAGAAAGAAAAAAAAAACCACGGGTAGGTGGTATACAATTATGGATGGACTGCCGAGTGCCGACACAGAGGTAGCTACAGCCGTGGACTAACGTACTGTGTCTGCTGCTAATATAGACTGGATGATTGATAATGAGATGAAATCAATATATATATGTATGTATATATAATATCACTAGTACTGCAGCCGGACAGGTAGATAATATATTTATTAGGTAATGATGACTGATGACGGACCTGCTGGACACTGTCAGCTCAGCAGCACCGCAGACTGCTACAGTAAGCTACTATACTATAGTAGTATGTACAAAGAAGAAAGAAAAAAAAAAACACGGGTAGGTGGTATACAATTATGGATGGACTGCCGAGTGCCGACACAGAGGTAGCTACAGCCGTGGACTACCGTACTGTGTCTGCTGCTAATATAGACTGGATGATAATGAGATGAAATCAATATATATATATGTATGTATATATAATATCACTAGTACTGCAGCCGGACAGGTAGATAATATATTTATTAGGTAATGATGACTGATGACGGACCTGCTGGACACTGTCAGCTCAGCAGCACCGCAGACTGCTACAATAAGCTACTATACTATAGTAGTATGTACAAAGAAGAAAGAAAAAAAAAACCACGGGTAGGTGGTATACAATTATGGATGGACTGCCGGGTGCCGACACAGAGGTAGCTACAGCCGTGGACTAACGTACTGTGTCTGCTGCTAATATAGACTGGATGATTGATAATGAGATGAAATCAATATATATATGTATGTATATATAATATCACTAGTATTGCAGCCGGACAGGTAGATAATATATTTATTAGGTAATGATGACTGATGACGGACCTGCTGGACACTGTCAGCTCAGCAGCACCGCAGACTGCTACAGTAAGCTACTATACTATAGTAGTATGTACAAAGAAGAAAGGAAAAAAAAAACCACGGGTAGGTGGTATACAATTATGGATGGACTGCCGAGTGCCGACACAGAGGTAGCTACAGCCGTGGACTAACGTACTGTGTCTGCTGCTAATATAGACTGGATGATTGATAATGAGATGAAATCAATATATATATGTATGTATATATAATATCACTAGTACTGCAGCCGGACAGGTAGATAATATATTTATTAGGTAATGATGACTGATGACGGACCTGCTGGACACTGTCAGCTCAGCAGCACCGCAGACTGCTACAGTAAGCTACTATACTATAGTAGTATGTACAAAGAAGAAAGAAAAAAAAAAACCACGGGTAGGTGGTATACAATTATGGATGGACTGCCGAGTGCCGACACAGAGGTAGCTACAGCCGTGGACTAACGTACTGTGTCTGCTGCTAATATAGAGTCTAGACTGGATGATAAATTATTGATAATGAGATGAAATCAATATAATATCACTAGTACTGCAGCCGGACAGGTACTATATATATTTATTATGTAATGACTGATGACGGACCTGCTGGACACTGTCAGGTCAGCACAGCACCGCAGACTGCTACAGTAAGCTACTATAGTAGTATGTATAAAGAAGAATGAAAAAAAAAAAACCACGGGTAGGTGGTATACAATATTATATATATATTATATACAATTATATATATATATATATATATATATATATATATTAAACTGGTGGTGATTGATTATTAAACTGGTGGTCACTTCAGGTCACGTTGCAACTTGCAACTAGTACTCCGAGGCCTAAGCAGACAATCACAAAATATATTATTATACTGGTGGTCAGTGTGGTCACAACAATGGCAGTGTGGCACTGACTCTGGCAGCAAAAGTGTGCACTGTACGTTATATGTACTCCTGAGTCCTGCTCTCAGACTCTAACTGCTCCCCACTGTCAGTGTCTCCCCCACAAGTCAGATAATACACTTACAGTCACACTATCTAATCTATAAATATCACTTCAGCAAGTAGTATAGTAGTATACAGTATAGTAGCACTCCTCCTAATAATGCTCCCCAAAATACTGTGTCTCTCTCTTCTCTAAACGGAGAGGACGCCAGCCACGTCCTCTCCCTATGACTCTCAATGCACGTGTGAAAATGGCGGCGACGCGCGGCTCCTTATATAGAATCCGAGTCTCGCGATAGAATCCGAGCCTCGCGAGAATCCGACAGCGTGATGATGACGTTCGGGCGCGCTCGGGTTAGCCGAGCAAGGCGGGAAGATCCGAGCCTGCTCGGACCCGTGTAAAAAAACCTGAAGTTCGGGCGGGTTCGGATTCAGAGGAACCGAACCCGCTCATCTCTAATAAATACAATTTTTATATTAGTTAAAATCATTTGCACAAATACACATACACATAGACATATTAAAATAATACGGCACTAATGATGCCAAGAAATTGATATTGATACTGAGCCTTAATAAGCCACTCTCTGACAACAATTATTCACTCAGGGCAGTCTTTGTGCAAAATTGCCGGCATATGCAACTGATTGCTGGAAGATGGAAAAAGTCCTGCAACACATGCGTTTGTATAAATGGAATGGCATCCAGGTAATGAAGAATAGTTACCAAGTCCCTGGTGGTAATTCAGCCGGGTATCCCACCTAGCGGGGTTCTGGAGTGATAACTCTATCCCACGCAGTGAAGATGGTGGTTCTCCCTTTATTAATATCCACATTGAAGGGACTGGAATCTCCTGATGAAAGGCAAAGTCCTGTATAATGCCTGCAGGAATCCTCAGGAATGCCCTGGTCAGAGTTGTGGCCCACTAACGCATTTCACTGTCACTTGGCAGCTTTAACAACCTTTTATAATCCCCAATAAACAGCTCTTCAAACTTGCAGTAACGCATGTGTCCAGTTACTTACCTTGCTCCAATGTGTTATCACAAAAAAACAGGACATTTTTCTCCCAGAAATAAAGGGCTTTAATTGAATAGCCTGATAATGACCATCAGCCAATTTTTTTCAGGATAAAATAATCTGAGCTAATTGAATACTCTCCATATATAAAATACTGTATATTTTTTTTAACAAACTATTCTTGTGATGTTAAATGCAAAGAATGTTGATCGCAGATGGATGAAAACCACAAAAGGGCAATTTTCATCTGTCTATGCTTTCACAGTGGCCACAGTGTGCTTGCGCAGGCTATCATACCCGAAAGGATGTGTTTGCATAATAATTGATAGGTGATGGGCGTCCGGGGGCAACGGCACAGCGTTGTGGAGGAGTGGATCAGGAAATGTGGCCATGGTTATGCAATGCAATAGCATTTCAACTGCGATTGCATCATGGGCAGCGCCAAACATGCTGGGTGGTCTTGTCCTGTGCTGTGCAGCCCACAGTATGTGGATCAGTGACCTGCGGTGTTGTAAGGAAGGTGAGGCAGGTGAGGCAGGGCCTTTCCTGTCATACTAACATTTGCAGAGATTTGACTTTATAAAGTTCATTAAAAATGCAAAGAATATGTTATAAATATCTTCTTTGTATTATTCTAAACACTGTTATAGTAAAAAAAAATGCCTAGGGCTCTGCTGATGCCGAGAGGGTCCGGTCTCCAGTGGTGGGTAAGTCAAGTCAGGCATCGGTTCGTCAGCCGATCAGAGCACTCGGACCAGAAGTGGCAGCTCCTGATTGGCTCATGAACCGGCACCTGACTTGACTTACCTGCTGCTGGAGACCAGACCCTCTCAGCAGCAGTGGAGCCCAGCAGGGGGCATCCGCACCTATATACTAATAGAGGCAAGCGGCCCCCTCCTGCATGAGATGCGGATTACCAAAGGGAATCATCACCTCTGCATTCCAGTGGCACCACTTATGGTGAGACCACACCAGCTAAAGACAACCTTTGATAAAGCTGCCAAGTGACAGTGAAATGAGTTAGGGGGCCACATCTCTGACCAGGGCGTTCCTGAGGATTCCTGCAGGCGTTATACAGGACTTTGCCTTTCATCAGGAGATTCCAGTCCCTTCAGTGTGGATATTAATAAAGCTAGAACCACCATCTTCACTGCGTGGGATAGTTATCACTCCAGAACCCCGCTAGGTGGGATACCCGGCTGAATTACCACCAGGGACTTGGTAACTATTCTTCATTACCTGGACGCCATTCCATTTATACAAACGCATGTGTTGCAGGACTTTTTCCATCTTCCAGCAATCAGTTGCATATGCCGGCAATTTTGCACAAAGACTGCCCTGAGTGAATAATTGTTGTCAGAGAGTGGCTTATTAAGGCTCAGTATAAATATCAATTTCTTGGCATCATTAGTGCCGTATTATTTTAATTTGTGTATGTGTATGTGTATTTGTGCAATTGATTTTAACTAATATAGAAATTGTACTTATATGTTAGCGCAGTTGGTATTTCTTGTTTTGTTCATATTTATGCTATTGGGGTTAACGACTATCACCCCCTCTCCAACAGCAGCTTAGAAAACCAGCCCAGTTACAGCGCCTGTTGTCTTTACCATTCATGGTAAAATTTACTTTTTCTATGCTTTTAGGGGGAACCTGCATGTTTTATTTTTTTATTTTTAAATATTTCTCTACTGTTCCAAACAGAAGCAAGCATGGATCATACTGATCTATGCACGCTACTGGCTAAGTGCATAAAAGTAATGAAAACATATCTTAAAAAATGCATGTTTTTATTACTAAAAACCACATGTTTTTTTTAATAAAAAAATCGCAAAACATCGCATGTGACTCCTGTTTTTACCCCAAAAATTGCACCCTATTACATTTGCAATTTTTAGCAAAAAATCACAAATTACAAACGTGCCATTTGATGCAATTTATTAGACACCAGAAAAATCGCACTCCATTACATTTGGCCCCAAATGTATATTTTTACAGTGAAATATTACATTTCTGAGTTAAAAAAATAAATAAAAAAGCGATGAAATTCCATAGACAAAAAAATCTTACGGTTTCACATGTACCATTAAGGCTTCTTATACATGAAGTGGCATTTCAGAAACCTGTTGTAACTCTTCCACTTAAACTCCAAAAAGCAATGAAATTCTGATCATTAAGGCTGATGCCTTAATGGACGTGTTCCTTGCGCAATACAGATATGGTATGCCATCTCAGCCTGTGGGTAAGTGCAGATTCAGCACTCACAGAGTGACATTGCTGTCACTCACACAATGGTGGAGCTGCTAATTCACAGATTTGTGTGCTCATTGGAATACACACATGCAGTCTATGCAAATGAAGGTCTGAGCGGAAGACAAAGCTGCTCGGATGAGGTAACAGTGTTGTTGATTGGAGGAAGGAGACAGAGCAGTGTGGATGGGGAACAGAAGTGTGTGGATAGAGGGAAGACTAAGCAGCACTGATGGGGGGACAAAGAAATACAGGATAATTCAGACTGCAGCAGCAGCGATCGCAGTCTGAATTAGTTTGTGGGGTGTGCACGCTATCAGCATCTCACTGGCTGCGATCGCCCTGCCTGATTGATAGGCAGAGGCAGTTGCGGGGAAGGAGGGAGGAATGCCAATGGCGTTAGATCGCTATTGGCGGGGCATGGTCCGCACAACGAAGGCATTTCGGACCATTGGGGGCGGGCTGCGGCGGGTATCCCCCTGGCAAGAGCGCATAAGCTGTGATACCAGGAAGCTACTTGTCAGGTACAAAAGCATAGCCGCCGTGCAATGCTTTTATACCTGTGTGTGGGGGGTGGGGTGTAGGGCCTGACATGCGGGGTGGACTATCCCTGTGCTGGGCGTCCCCCCGCATGTTAGAGTAAATGATTGTAGATATGGGGGGAGGTAAGAGAGTGCAACAGATGGGGGAAAGACAGTGGCACAGATGGATGAAATACAGTGGCACAGATGGTGGGGAGACAGAGCTGTGTGGATGGTTGGACAGTGACGTGTGGATGAGGGGGAAAGAGCAGCACAGATGTGGAAGGGGTAAGAGCAGTACAGATGGAAAGAAAACGGCGCAGATGAGGAAGACAGAGCAGCATGGATGAGGGGAATACAGTCCCAACATCAGAGAGGATAAGTATTTTTACCTTCCCTTGGGGGGTGGCAGCTAGGCCTAATCCTTGGGTGGGTTGGATAGGGCAAACCTTTCCCCCCCAATAGTGACCCACGAAACTTACCTTCAGCATGTCAGCTACATGAGTGGGGTAAGAGTGGTATGGATAGGGGGTAGATTAAGCAGCAAGTATGGGAAGGGAGACAGAGCGGTGCGAATGGGGGCAAAGTTTCAGATGGGTTAAAAGCACTGACATGGATGGGTAGAAAACTGGTGCAGATGGGAGAGAAGACAGTGTGCCATGTATTGGAGGAGGCAGAGTGATGTTGAAGAGGGAAACACTGAGCAGCACAGAGAGAAGGAAATGGTGGTACAGACAAGGCACAGGTGGGGAAAGACAGATGGCACAGATAAATTAGTACAGACTAGCAAAGATGGGAGAACACAGCAGTAGGGATTGGGGAAGACAGAGCAGCATGGGGGTGTATAGGGGAAGTAAGTGTAGATGCATAGACCGTAGATGGGGTATTATAGTTTTAGCAATTAACCAAGATGTTTGATGGAGCAAAATGTGTATACTAAATGAGATGGATGTATGGAGTGAGAAGGTTGTTGTAACAAGGTGAGATTGTTGGGGGTGACCGAATGGGATGGTTGTGGGCACTGTGTGGGATGGGAGCACCACAAAACTGCTCAGACCTTCAGTTGCATAGACTGCATGTGTGTATTCAAATGAGCACACAAATCTATGAATTAGCAGCTCCACCATTGTGTGAGTGACAGCAATCTCACTCTGCGAGAGTGCTGAATCTGCACTTACCCACAGTCTGTGATGGCATACCATATCTGTATTGCGCAAGGAACGCGTCCATTAAGGCATCATCCTTAATGATCGGAATTTCATTGCTTTTTGGAGTTTGAGTGGAAGAGTTACAATAGGTTTCTGAAATGCCAGATCATGTGTAAGAAGCCTTAATGGGACATGTGAAACTGTAAGGTTTTTTGTCTATGGAATATATATATATATATATATATATATATATATATACACAGATAAATTCACGGTTACCTTGGCTTCTTTGCTGCACCTAGGCACACCATGGTTTATTTATTGTTCTCAGCTGCAATGCAGAGAACAATACAGCAGGGGATTGAGTCATTACAGCAGGGGATTAAGGGCGAGATAAACATGGACCCATCTGTATATATATATATACATATATATATATATATATATATACATACACACATACTGTATATTCAGCCATTGCAAACATAAGGAAGTTTTTGTATTATTAATTTACCACTACACTAAACTATCACAATATCTACACACAGACATAAGAGGGAGCTGTGAAGACATTTACATTTTCCAGCATTGCTGTGTGATTGGATTATGTAGCTAACCAAGAACCTTTGCAATCTGGCTGAATTATTTGCAATATGTAGACATTTTCATCATGTACAGTATCAAATTCCTATTTCCCTATAGACTGTAAGCTTGTGACCAGAGCCCTCTTACCTCTTTGTCAATCTTTTTTTTACACCATCTTGTCATATTAATGATTTGTTCCCAATTTCAAAGCAAAAT
Organism: Pseudophryne corroboree; assembly: GCF_028390025.1. Lineage (NCBI taxonomy): Eukaryota > Metazoa > Chordata > Amphibia > Anura > Myobatrachidae > Pseudophryne > Pseudophryne corroboree. The sequence goes on along the minus strand of NC_086444.1, from coordinate 581,577,873 downwards.
GGAATATGCTAGAACTATATATGTAACTAATAATAATAATAATAATAATAATAACAACAGACCAGATGTCCTATTTTTAGAAATCATAACCCAAACTAGACTGAGCTGCATTTTAGGAGAGAAGTTAGGAAAAAATATAATGAAAAGTTTGGTTGCTAAATGACTGGAAACATTTGTATAATTTTGCACAGCGTAACACTTTTCTATTCTTTGAAAATCTAGGTGAAATTCTAGTTTGAGTAGACATCTCCTGAAAATGCATAGTTTTGTGATCCTACATATACTGTACATATATTTTATATATACAGATGTATCCACTTACAGCTTTGCTTTTTTACAAATTTGGCACAACATGCAAAACACGGCTAAGCTTTTTATCACGAGTAGCGAGTGGATGAATTTTAAAATTTTTGTTTTCCATAATAGAATATGTATAAAGTAACATATTAAAGAAGCAAATAAAGAAAAATCACAAGGCATGGCTAAATCTCAGAGTCTAAGGCATGCAAAACTGTGCCATACATGGCAGGATATAGCAAAGATGTATGTGGACACATCTGTATATGCTTGACAGATGTTTTAGACATCAGAACAAAAACAAGACATGTTATACTTTTGTACCATGCTTTCAATGTTCCATAAATTATTATTTTTTTCTTTGCAATGAAGAGGATGTACAGTATGGTGTAGAATTTTCCATGCAATTCACTTCAATATACAGATAAACAAACCAAAATAGCAATAAACAATAAAAATGATTAGCTTAATACTAAGCAGTAAGTAAAATACTGTTCTCCATATGTATAAGGGGACATAAATCACTTCAAGATTATGGGGGGGGGGGGTGTTCAATTAGCTGCAGTAGTTTACTGCAGCTAATTGATTCACTAGGGGCTATTCAATTAGCCCCAATACCCATCACTTATCGGGGGATTATGCTTTGAGTGCCTCGCACACATGAAGCATAATCCCCAATAAACAGCTCTTCAAACTTGCAGTAACGCATGTGTCCAGTTACTTACCTTGATCCAATGTGTTATCACAAGAAAACAGGACATTTTTCTCCCAGAAAAAAATAGCCTGATAATGACCATCAGCCAATTTTTTTCAGGATAAAATAATCTGAGCTAATTGAATACTCCCCATATATAAAATACTGTATATTTTTTTTAACAAACTATTCTTGTGATGTAAAATGCAAAGAATGTTGATCGCAGATGGATGAAAACAACAAAAGGGCAATTTTCGTCTGTCTATGCTTTCACAGTGGCCACAGTGTGCTTGCGCAGGCTATCATACCCGAAAGGATGTGTTTGCATAATAATTGATAGGTGATATGCGTCCGGGGGCAACGGCGCAGCGTTGAGGAGGAGTGGATCAGGAAATGTGGCCATGGTTATGCAATGCAATAGCATTTCAACTGCGATTGCATCATGGGCAGCGCCACACATGCTGGGTGGTCTTGTCCTGTGCTGTGCAGCCCACAGTATGTGGATCAGTGACTTGCGGTGTTGTAAGGCAGGTGAGGCAAGTGAGGCAGGGCCTTTCCTGTCATACTAACATTTGCGGAGATTTGACTTTATAAAGTTCATTAAAAATGCAAAGAATATGTTATAAATATCTTCTTTGTATTATTCTAAACACTGTTATAGTAAAAAAAATGTCTAGGGCTCTGCTGATGCCGAGAGGGTCCGGTCTCCAGTGGTGGGTAAGTCAAGTCAGGCACCGGTTCGTCAGCCGATCAGAGCACGCGGACCAGAAGTGGCAGCTCCTGATTGGCTCATGAACCGGCACCTGACTTGACTTACCTGCCGCTGGAGACCAGACCCTCTCAGCAGCAGCAACAGTGGAGCCCAGCAGGGGGCATCCGCACCTATACACTAATAGAGGCAAGCGGCCCCCTCCTGCATGAGATGCGGATTACCAAAGGGAATCATCACCTCTGCATTCCAGTGGCACCACTTATGGTGAGACCACACCAGCTAAAGACTTGCTGCTGCCCGTCACGAAGCAACAGCGCTGCTAATTCAACACCTTCGATTCAGGAGAGAGTGAGATGGGAACTGATCACATCCAGACAGGAGTGAGTGATCACTTACACGCAATTCATCAGATACACAGTGCTTTTTAATTTGTGGTAAGCTTCCATAAGGACAATCGAAATAAAAGAAAAGAAAAGGTCGTGCTAGAGAACCCTTATATTTATCACTGCCAGAGGTTTTTTAATCAGTATTTATTTTTGTGTTTTCTTCATAAAAAGTAATAAAAAAGAAAATTCATACTAGTTAGCATACATTTAAAACGGATTTCATAAACGGAATCATATATATCCAAATCGATCCTCAAGGGGGAATTATTTATTGTAAATTCCTCCGCTATATGCAATATAAAAATGAATAGTTCCTATTCCAGATAGTGACAATGGTTAAATAATCAATATTGACAGGGTTAAATGGAGTCCAGAGTAAAACAAGGATGGATTGGCACTTCAGGGTAAGCAGCATTTTAATACCAGCCTGGAGAGTTCTAAATCAAGTGTCCGTGAGGAATACCGGTATTAACGACATCTGATTGTAACAGAAAAGTTCGGTTGCATTTACTCACTCTATCCCAACACACAGGGACCTATTCCAAGGTTGGAGGAGAAAGCCGTATTCCGAGCGTCCTCGGGTGCAGCGGCGGTTTGTTGCTCAGTGTCTCCGAACATCAGCGGGATGCTTGATAAGATACCTCAGTGGGCACTTCTCCAGGATTAGCATGTCCGAGCTCCAATAAAACCCCAAATAATGATAGCGGATGGTAGCGGGTGAGAGTCCTAGACGCGTTTCGTCACCTCCGGTGACTTTCTCATAGGACTTTCATTCATTTTTAATACATTAAAAAATCGTTGTTGCATTCTACATACACATTTTTCTCTCTTTTTAAAGGAATATAACATTGGGTTCTTCTAAATGTGATTATATTTGCTTGTTTTTATACTTATGTATTACCATTGTGTTTAAAATTACTTTTTATGTGGAAAACAAAAAATTTATATCGAGATTCTGATTATTCATCATAAAGTGTTGCATTTTCATTCAGCTAGAATTTATTACTTGGTAACAGTAATTTAAATCAATGCAATAACCATATCAATTTATTTTTTCACACATGGGAAGCTAGAGGTCTGTTGAATTGGATCTTTGAGCTGTCCCGTTTATAGTCAGTGTTCACACAGACACGACTGGGCTAAATGCTGCTATTTAAATAATCTAGATAAATATAGTATTTTTTTATTATATTCTTATCAGCGCCTCAAAATTCCTTTATAGTATTCTGACTAGGGGGGTGATTCCGAATTGATCGTAGCCCTGCAACACTTTGCAGGGCTACGGTCATGACCATAGACATGCGGGGGGGGGGGGATGCCCAGCACAGGGCTATCCCACCCTGCATGTCAGTGCTGCCCCCCTCGCAGAAGTGCAAAAGCATCGCACAGCGGCAATGCTTTTGCACATTAGAAGTAGCTCACAGCCAGCGCAGCTTTAGCGTGCTGGCCGTGAGCTACTCGTCGCTCCCTGGCCCGCAGCGGCTGCGTGTGACATCACGCAAATGCTGCGGCCTGTCCCCCGCGTGGTCTGGCCATGCCTGCGTTGGCCAGACCATGCACATGAAACAGCAGCCAAATGCCGCCGTTCCGCCCCCCCCCCCCCCCCCCCGCCCAGCGACTGCCTCTGCCTGTCAGTCAGGCAGAGACGATCGTAGTGCAGCAACGGCCTTCGGCCGTCTGGCATGCACCGGCACACTGCGGCACCAGCGCATGGTCAGTTCTGACCTGATCGCACCGCTGCGATAAACTGCAGCGTGCGATCGGGTCAGAATGACCCCCTATGTTGCCATTTAGTACATGACGGCATAATAAATGTCAGTATTTTGACCGTGTCAGTATTTTTACTGTAGGCCAATGGCTGTTGGGATTATGACCGTTGGTATTGTGTCCGTCGGTAAATCATACTGAACCCGAGGAAAAGCTATTATTTATAGATTACAAGTAATTTCTCTTATTTTTATCCTTTTTACTTTTTCCTTCCAGATACTCTACACATAATTTTTTGATGAAACTAGTTTAGTTTTCTCTCTTCTTTTCCTTTTTGATCTGTGCTGTATCACATGTATATCTGGCACTGCAGTACTAGGGGCATATGTGTATCTGGCACTGTGGGGGCATATGTGTATCTGGCACTGTACTCCTGGGGTCAATATGTGTATTTGGCACTCTACTGGGTTCAGAATATGTATCTGGCACTACACTGGGATCATTATGTGTATCTGGTACTATACTGGTGTCATTATGTGTATCTGGCACTATACTGGGATCATTATGTGTATCTGGCACTACACTGGGGTCATTATGTGTATCTGCTACTCTACTGGGGTCATTATGTGTATCTGCCACTCTACTTGGGACATTATGTGTAAAGAGCACTCCTGTGAGCGTTATGTATAAGGCTGTTAATTGTGTGTGTAGAGAGGTATGTGAATATATATATATATTTATAGTTTAATATAATAATGGAAAGTTGTGAGGCAGCAACCACTTTCCCAGGAGAGCACGCACCTTTGGCATGCACATTGAGGTGGGGAGGCACTTCAGAATTTCTTGCCCAGGGTGCTTGTAGATCTGGAGCCAGCCCTGCCTGTGTATAATGCCCACATGTACAGTTTGGCTCATATATTGTGTATAAATCCAGTACTAGCCCGTGCCTCCTCAGCAATTCACCTAACTGCCCATCCCTGATGTGGATTTAGTGGTCACAGATTTTGCTAAAATAGCAATGTCTGTGACCGACTTTGAATATGCCTCATAGTAACAAATAATTACAACAGTTAATATTACTAAATGCATGTGCTACACTAAAAATCAGCAGCACAACTCTCCATAATGCATATATTATAAAACATGAATCTTCCCAACAATAAAAAAATAAAGAGATAATAGCAATTAACAATTTAACTTGCATGTTGAATTACAGATGGGTGCTGGAGTTCATAAAATTTAAATATTCACTGTTTTAGCACCATTAATGTGTTCACATATCTTTCAGCTTATTGTTCATTTTAGAGAATAGTGGCGAGACATTTTTCTCATCTTTTATTATTTTTAACTGTAGCAGGAGATTTTGTGTCTGAAAAATTTAGTTATTTTATGTATCTTTTTGGACCATTTCTCCACTTTAATATTTAATTCTGTTAATCATGCCCAGATAACTTATTATCAAGGTCAATTTATTTTATTCCTGTCGGTATGCTAGAGTTTAAGAAAATAACTTTTTTTTTTTTTTAAAGACCAGGAATATGTGTATGACTTGTTATGGCTGTTATGCTAATAAGTGGAAATCTTATGTAGAGACAGTAGCGTTAAAATATAAACTGTGATTGCAAGAGGACATTTAATAAAATAATGATTATGCCAAGTGTTAGCACATTTTCCGTAAGATATAAGATGAGTAAATAATTGGAAACACTATCAAGTAACTACAGTGTATTGCAGCTGCTGAAATGTTACAGTAGAAAATGGAGAAAATATATCTTTATAGTATAACTATTTTTCAGCTTCATGGGTTTTTCATTTCCTAAACATGAGCTTACTATTTGAAATAAAGGTAATTTATTTTTACTGTTATCCACAATTTTGATAAATAAAAAATTGTAACTAGTAACAGTAATAACACATTCAATTTAAAGCTTCTTGTTGTTATATTTTCCATACAATTTCAACATTTGAAAATATAGTCGATCCTGGATAAGTGGGAATTGGATAAGTGGGAAACATCTATTACTGTATTTGTAATAATTGTGAGGACCAGACATTTTTGCACCAAAAAACCTCAGTTAGTGAGACTGCCAAAGCTCTTTAACTGAGACAATTTTTTCTCAATTATTACCTCTATAACTGAGACGATTGCTGTTAGCACCTCTTTAACCACTTGGACCATGCATGCAAGTGCTTTATCTGATCTGGTCACACAGGATGTGACCAGTCAGATAAACTGTGTTAGTAGCAGCAGGGAAACTTCCCTTCACTGCTGCTGTCAGAGGGACCGGAAGGTCCATCTGACCCCATGAACCTTCCCCAAGTGTCTGCCGTGCTGCCGATCATTGCTGATCAGTCAGCATGGCAGGATCCCCCACCCCCAGTGGCTGCAGACAATAGCAGCCTCTGGTAAGAGTAAAACAACCACCCTCCCAAGCCGCCACCAGACCCCCCCCCTGTGTAACTGGCAGCTGTCCGGGATCTAAAAACTAAAGTCACAATGGTCACAATGTCCTCAATGTTCCAATGGTCACGATGTTCCCAATCGATGTTTCAATATTTGGAAAAATATATTTTTTAAATAATTCTTTTTTTTTAACTAAAATCATTTTGGATAGTGTTAAATTCATGTTCTTCACCTAATTCACTCATAAAAAAAAACCCTGACAATTTCAGAGTGGTTTTTGGTAAATAAATCATCAGTTAAGTGGTTAAGTGAGATTAGTGCAGTTTCTTAACCTCTATGAATGAGACAACCACTTTTAGAACCTCTGCAACTGGATACAGGTTTTGACAAGTCTCTATGTGATACCCCACTAAAGTACCCTATACAATACCTTTACTGAACCTGCATAAGTGAAAACTTCTATTAGTGAGACAGACACTTCTTGAACCCTAAGGTAAGGACATCTAGGGTAATATTCTCCGAAATATTACCAGTGCCACACCCTAGCCCAGGGAGGCAGAGGGAGATTAGGGAGGTAATTGTGTGGCTTAGAGACTGGTGTAGGAAGGGGTTTTGTGTTCTTGGAACACTGGGCTGACTTCTTAATCAGATGCCATCTTTTTTGTCATGATGCATTGCACCTGAATGAGGAAGGGGTTGCGGTGCTGGGGGGCAGGATGGTTAGAAGGTTGGAGGAGCTTTTAAACTAGGAGCCTGGGGGGAGGGTTTAGCTAGAAACAGCGGGTCAATCAGCAAGAACAGTAAGAATGGGGGTAGTGAAAAAATTGGGGGTGGAGAAGGGGGAACGAAAGATCAGCCGTCAAGGACAAGGGTATTTGCATGAGTATTGACACCGGAAATACAGACAAAAGTATTGCCCAGGATATTCCCAATTTATTACCTAAAGACAATTGTGGTTTAACAATGTGGTATATAGAAAATGATGCCCATAGCATAAGGGAAGATACTAACATCAGGGGGGATGCTTAGTAAGTCTTAATAGGTCAAATAGGGATATTAGTGAGAAAGACTGTATTATGTATGATGGGGGAAAGGGAGGGAGGAGAATAACAGTCGGTTAGGGTAATTCTAGAAAGGCACTAGTAAATATAGATAAGTTACCAATAAAACAAACAGACAAGGGAGATGCTAAGTTAAATTGTATGCTTGCAAATGCAAGAAGCCTATCTGGTAAAATGGGGGAATTGGAATGGCTTGTATCACTGTCTCAGTATGATATTATAGGTATTACGGAAACATGGTGGGATGACTCTCACGACTGGGTTGCGAATTTGAGGGAATATTCTCTTTTCAGGAGGGACAGGGTTACCAAAAGGGGAGGAAGGGTATGTCTCTTTGTTAAATCATCTTTAAAACCAATCTAAATAGATGGTATTTACGAGGGGGTTGGAGATAACGTGTAGTCGCTATGGGTTGAGATCACAAGTGGGGGCATTGAAGCAAATAATCTAGTCATTGGCACGTGCTACAAGCAACCGGATATTAGCGTTCATGATGAGGAACAACTTTTAGAGGAAATTGAAAAAGCTGCTGGAATATGGGACATCCTAGTGTTATGTGATTTCAACTATCCTGATATAAATTGAAGTAACGATTCATGTGTAAAAACTATGAGCAGCAGGTTTTTAAATAAATTAAAGGCTCAATATTTGACTCAATTAGTCGAGGACCCAACTATTCTGGACCTAGTTATTACTAATAATGTGCACATTATATCAAACACTAAAGTTAGGGAGACCTTGGGAAACATGATCACATTCAACATCAGTTTCAAGAAACATAGCTATAAGGGAGCAAACAAAACATTTAACTTTAGAAAAGCTAACTTCAATATGCTGAGAGAGGCACTAAACAACATTGACTGGGAAGTTTTGTTTCAAGGCACGGACACATCGGAAATGTGGAATGCTTTAAAATGGCTGCTTGAAAGCAATATTCACAAATTCATTACCATGAGCAGTAAACGCAGGAGTACTAAGCACAAACCAATGTGGCTTAATAAGGAGGTCAAGGAAGCAATGGCTAATAAGAGGTGTGCTTTCAAAACATTTAAATCTAATGGAGAGGAGGATTCATTACGGTATTACAAGGAATGCAATAAAAGAAGAAAAAAGTAATAAGAGCAGCTAAAATTGTAAATGAAAAGCAAATCGCTATAGAGAGTATAACCAATCCTAAAAAGTTTTATAAATATATAAACAGTAAAAGGTTAAAAAAGGAGAATGTAGGCCCATTAAAAGATGAATTAAAAGCTTTGATAAACGAGGACAAATTAAAAGCGGAAATATTGAACAACTTTTTTTCCTCAGTATTCACCAAGGTGGATGAGCCGGTGACATAGTGCATAACAACAGGGAAGGTAATGACTCATGGCTTGATGCTTGTTTAAGTGAGGAAGTAGTCCTGGAGAGACAATGCAAGGTAAAGATTAATAAATCACCAGGCCCAGACGGTTTTCATCCAAGGGTTATTAGGGAGCTTAGGTCACAGCTAGCAAAACCCCTATACTTGATTTTCCATAGTTCATTTAGATCAGGCATGGTAACAAAGGATTGGCACATAGCTGAGATAGTGCCTTTATTTAAAAAGGGAACTAAAAATCATCATGGAAACTATAGACCAGTTAGTTTAACCTCTATAGTGGGTAAAATATTGGAAGGCATTTTCAGTGATAGCATAGAGGAGCACCTTCAGACTATTAAGTTTATAAGCAAAGGTCAGCATGGGTTTGTAAGGGCAGATCATGTCAAACTAACTTAATTAGCTTCTACAAGGAAGTGAGCGAGAATCTTGATCAGGGAAAAGCAGTGGATGTGGTGTATTTAGATTTTGCAAAAGCCTTCAATACAGTGCCTCATAGGAGACTGATCAACAAATTAAGGGAACTTGGCCTAGGATATACTATTTGTAGATGGATAAGTAATTGGCTGGATAACGAGTAGTGGTCAATGGAATGCTCTCCAGCTGGGCACCAGTAGTCAGTGGAATACCACAAGGGTCCGTTCTTGGCACACTGCTGGTCACTATATTTATCAAAGATCTAGGAAAAGGCCTGGAAAGCACATTGTCCATCTTTGCAGATGATACTAAACTGTGTAAGGTAATTAATTCAGAAGGCGATGTGGAGTCTCTACAGAATGACTTATTTAAACTTCAAACCTAGGCGTCTAAAGGAGAATGAGGTTCAATATAGAAAAATGCAAAGTTATGCATTTTGGGACAAAAAGCACACTTGCATCCTACACCCTACATAGGGAAAATGTAGGGGTAACTATGGTGGAAAAAGATTTGGGGGTGCTCATAGATAATAGGCTTAATAACAGTACACAATGTCAAATTGCAACAAAGAAGGCAAGTAAAGTGCATGTTGCATTAAACGGAGCATTGAGACAGGGGACAAGGATGTAAATCTGCTGCTGTACAAATCATTGGTACGTCCGCACCTGGAATATTGTGTTATGTTCTGGGAACTGTATTATAAAAAAAGATATCAGGGAACTAGAAAGAATTCAAAGAAGAGCTACTAAATTGATTAAAGGGTTAGAGACACTGGACTACGAGGAAAGGCTTACTAGGTTAAATATGTATACACTAGAAAAAAGGCAACTAAGAGGAGACATTATTAATATCTTCAAATATGTAAAGGGTCATTAAAAGGAGCTAGCAGCATATTTGTTTATTAAAAGAACTCTGTATTGGATGCATGGGCACTCACAGAGGCTAGAGGAGAGAAAATTCCGTACACAATGTAGTACAGGGTTCTTCACGGAAAGGGCAATAAAAATTTGAATCTCCCTGCCGGAGAAAGTAATAATAGCAGACTCTGTAAGTGCATTTAAAAATAGATTGGACAAATTTCTAACCGGAAAATGTATCCAGGGCTATAGCATTTAACATGTTGACATTAAATGATCTGGTAGTGGTAAGATTCATAGCTGTCAATTGGTACTAAACCATTACTTCAGCAGGCGCATTATAATATGATCAGATTAACACAGACTACAGGTTGAACCCGATGGGCATTTTGCTCTTTTCAACCTCACTTACTATGTAACTATAACTACGTAACCTGGAAGTGAGAAACTGAATAAGTGAGATACCTCTTTACTTGAGACTAAACCTTGAGATCTCACTTAACCAGGTTTGACTGTAATTCCATTTGCTGGTGTACAAGTGCATCTAGGTATAGTATCAAAAAGTAATAATCTTCCTTGACATAATGTAATTTGAAAGATGGCAACAGTTTCAAGAATTTTTACATTTCAGAATTATAGTAGTGATTTACTGTGCAGGATGTCACATTCTTAACCATTTAAGTGATGAATATTTCCCCCCCCCCAAAAAAAAAAAGCTCAGAAATTGTGATATCGTTTGATTGAGTTAGGTTAAGGACATTTATTTAAAGTATGTCCAATAGAATTTTCTTTAAAAAATAATAAAAATTAAACAAATACTGTATTTAAAAAAAATAATTGGTAGAAACATTACGACCATCGATTACTGGAACATTGCAAACCATCGCAACGATCACAACTTCAGTTTCCCATCTTCAGATCCTCTCTGCAGCCACTGGAGCTCCTCAGTAAGTCAGCTATGTCTGCAGCTGCTGGGTGCTGCCTGGCTGACCAATAAGCAGTGATCTAAAACATGGCAGGCACTGGAGCAAAGGAAACCAGAAAGCAGAGGAATCGGAGGTCCCTCTAAGAGTGGCAATTGCATAAAGCTTTCATTCCTGCAACTGTACAGTGAGCTTTCTGACTGGTCACATCAGATGCGACCATATAAGGGAAAGCCCAGCCTGGTCTGATCGCATCTGATGCAACCATGCCAGGCAAGTGGTTAAAGTTAGGTGGATTATATTTTTTGTTGCTTAGACTAGTGAGTAATACTATACCTTTACATGCTCCTCTGTTTTCATTTATTATGTGGAGATAGCATGCAGTCACTTCAGCTCCAAAATGAATGTCTGATTGGGTCTTTTCCTATATCTTTGGGCCACATTTTGCACTTTCCATTTGTACTTTAATGTGGATGTACATTTATAAATATACTTTGTCAAGTATAAAAAACAATCTTCATACACCCTGAAAAAAGAAAATATGTGTAATAATTAGAGATGAGCGGGTTCGGTTCGTCGAGATCCGAACCCCCCGAACGTCACCTATTTTACACGGGTCCGAGGCAGCCTCGGATCTTCCCACCTTGCTCGGTTAACCCAAACGAAGCCGAACGTCATCATCCCGCTGTCTTATTCTTGCAAGATTTGTATTCCATATACGCCGCCATTTTCACTCGTGCATTGGAGATTGAACGGAGAGGATGTGGCTACGTTCTCTGCCTGAAAAGCTCCATATCTTTGCTCAGTGTGCTGCAAATATCTGTGCTCAGTGTGCTGCCTGCCTGAAAAGCTCCATATCTGTGCTCAGTGTGCTGCAAATATCTACGTTCTCTGCCTGAAAAGCTCCATATCTGTGCTCAGTGTGCTGCAAATATCTGTGCTCAGTGTGCTGCATTTTGGGGACCACCAGTATATAATTATAGTAGTACAGTACAGTAGGCCATTGCTGTATCTTGCAGCTCCGTGTCAGACTCAATTCTAGACAGTATCCTGATCATCAGTGTTCAATATCTGCTGCATTGTTGTGTGACCAGTATATACTATATATTATATATAGTAGTACAGTGCAGCATTTTGGTGACCACCAGTATAGTAATACAGTACAGTAGTCCATTGCTGTATCTTGCAGCTCCGTGTCACTTCAAGTATCCATATCTGTGCTGCATTGTTGTGAGCAGTATATATAGTAGTATAGTGCAGCATTTTGGTGACCAACAGTATATAGTTGTACAGTACAGTAGTCCATTGCTGTATCTTGCAGCTCCGTATCACTTCAAGTATCCATATCTGTGCTGCATTGTTGTGAGCAGTATATAGTAGTACAGTGCAGCATTTTGGTGACCAACAGTATATAGTTGTACAGTACAGTAGTCTATTGCTGTATCTTGCAGCTCCATATCACTTCAAGTATCCATATCTGTGCTGCATTGTTGTGAGCAGTATATAGTAGTACAGTGCAGCATTTTGGTGACCAAAGTATATAGTTGTACAGTACAGTAGTCCATTGCTGTATCTTGCAGCTCCGTATCACTTCAAGTATCCATATCTGTGCTGCATTGTTCTGAGCCGTATATATAGTAGTACAGTGCAGCATTTCGGTGACCAACAGTATATAGTTGTACAGTAGGCCATTGATGTATCTTGCAGCTCCGTATCACTTCTAGTATCCATATCTGTGCTGCATTGTTGTGAACAGTATATAGTAGTATAGTGCAGCATTTTGGTGACAAACAGTATATAGTTGTACAGTACAGTAGGCCATTGCTGTATCTTGCAACTCCATATCACATCAAGTATCCATATCTGTGCTGCATTGTTGTGAGCAGTATATAGTAGTACAGTGCAGCATTTTGGTGACCAACAGGATATAGTTGTACAGTACAGTTGTCCATTGCTGTATCTTGCAGCTCTGTATCACTTTAAGTATCCATATCTGTGCTGCATTGTTGTGAGCAGTTTATATAGTAGTACAGTGCAGCATTTTGGTGACCAACAGTATATAATTGTACAGTACAGTAGGCCATTTCTATTGATATAATAATATTGCAGGCATATAATTCCACACATTAAAAAATGGAGAACAAAAATGTGGAGGGTGAAATAGGGAAAGATCAAGATCCACTTCCACCTAGTGCTGTAGCTGCTGCCACTAGTCATGGCAGAGACAATGAAATGCCATCAACGTCGTCTGCCAAGGCCGATACCCAATGTCATAGTAGAGAGCATGTAAAATCCAAAAAACTAAAGTTCAGTAAAATGACCCAAAAAATCTAAATTAAAAGCATCTGAGGAGAAGTGTAAACTTGCCAATATGCCATTTACGACACGGAGTGGCAAGGAGCGGCTGAGGCCCTGGCCTATGTTCATGGCTATTGGTTCAGCTTGACGTGAGGATGGAAGCACTCATCTTCCCGCTAGAAAAATGAAAAGCGTTAAGCTGGCAAAAGCACAGCAAAGAACTGTGCATTCTTCTAAATCACAAATCCCCAAGAAGAGTCTAATTGTGTCGGCGGTTGCGATGCCTGACCTTCCCAACACTGGACGGGAAGAGGTGTCGCCTTTCACCATTTGCACGCCCCTTGCAAGTGCTGGTAGGAGCACCCACAGTGCAGTTCCTGATAGTCAAATTGAAGATGTCACTGTTGAAGTACACCAGGATGAGGATATGGGTTTTGCTGGCGCTGAGGTGGAAATTGACAAGGAGGATTCTGATGGTGAGGTGGTTTGTTTAAGTCAGGCACCCAGGAAGACACATGTTGTCCGTGGGATGAATATGGCCATTGACATGCCTGGTCAAATTACAAAAAAAAATCACCTCTTCGGTGTGGAATTATTTTAATAGAAATGTGGACAACAGGTGTCAAGCCGCGTATTTTCTTTGTCAAGCTGTAATAAGTAGGGGTAAGGACGTTAACCACCTAGGAACATCCTCCCTTATACGTCACCTGGAGCGTATTCATCAGATGTCATTGACAAGTTCAAAAACTTTGGGTGACAGCAGAAGCAGTCCACTGACAACTAAATCCCTTCTTCCTCTTGTACCCAAGCTCCTGCAAACGGGTGTAGTATGGTATGATGGCGGTCGGGCTCCCGGCGACCAACATACCGGCGAAGGGAGCCCGACCGCCGGCATACCGACAGTGTGGTGAGCGCAAATGAGCCCCTTGCTCCACGCTATTTTATTCTCCCTCCAGGGGGGGATGTGGACCCCCACGAGGCAGAATAAGTGTCGGTATGCCGGCTGTCGGGATCTCGGCGCCGGTATACTGTGCGCCGGGATCCCGACAGCCAGCATACTGAAGACCACCACCTGCAATCCACACCCCCAACTCCCTCAGTGTCAATTTCCTCCTTAGACAGGAACGCCAATAGTCCTGCAGGCCATGCCACTAGCAAGTCTGATGAGTCCTCTCCTGCCTGGGATTCCGCCAATGGATCCTTGAGTGTAATGCCTACTGCTGCTGGCACTGCTGTTGTTGCTGCTGGGAGTCGATCGTCAACCCAGAGGGGAAGTTGGAAGACCACTTGTACTACTTCCAGTAAGCAATTGACTGTCCAACAGTCCTTTGCGAGGAAGATGAAATATCACAGCAGTCATCCAGTTGCAAAACGGATAACTCAGGCCTTGGCAGCTGTGTTGGTGTTAGACGTGTGTCCAGTATCCACCGTTAACTCACAGGGACTTAGAGAATTTCTTGAGGTAGTGTGTCCCCGGTACCAAATCCCATCTAGGTTCCACTTCTCTAGGCAGGTGATACCGAGAATGTACACAGACGCCAGAAAAAGACTCACCAGTGTCCTAAAAAATGCCGTTGTACCCAATGTCCACTTAACCACAGACACGTGCACAAGTGGAGCAGGGCAGACTCAGGACTATATGACTGTGACAGGCCACAGGGTGGATGTATTGCCTCCCGCAGCAACAACAGCAGCAGCGGCACCAGTAGCAGCAGCTCGCAAAAGCCAACTCGTTCCTAGGCAGGCTACGCTTTGTATCACCGCTTTCCATAAGAGGCACACAGCTGACAGCCTCTTACGGAAACTGAGGAACATCATCGCAGATTGGCTTACCCCAATTGGACTCTCCTGGGGATTTGTGACATTGGACAACGTCACCAATATTGTGGGCAAATTCCAGCACGTCCCATGTTTTGCACATACAATTAATTTGGTGGTGCAGAATTTTTTAAAAAATGACAGGGGCATGCAAGAGATGCTGTTGGTGGCCCAAAGAATTGCGGGCCACTTTTGGAATTCAGCCACCGCGTGCTGAAGACTGGAGCACCAGCAAAAACTCCTGAACCTGCCCCGCCATCAGCTGGAGCAAGAGGTGGTAACGAGGTAGAATTCAACCCTCTATATGCTTCAGAGGATGGAGGAGCAGCAAAAGGCCATTCAAGCCATACATCTGCCTATGATATAGGCAAAGGAGGGGGAATGCACCTGACTCAAGTGCAGTGGAGAATGATTTCAATGTTGTGCAAGGTTCTGCAACCCTTTGAACTTGCCACACATGAAGTCAGTTCAGACACAGCCAGCCTGAGTCAGGTCATTCCCCTCATCAGGCTTTTGCAGAAGCAGCTGGAGAGATTGAAGGAGGAGCTAAAATGGAGCGATTCCGCTAGGCATGTGGGACTTGTGGATGGAGCCCTTAATTCGCTTAACCAGGATTCACGGGTGGTCAATCTGTTGAAATCAGAGCACTACATTTTGGCCACCGTGCTCGATCCTAGGTTTAAAGCCTACGTTGTATCTCTCTTTCCGGCAGACACAAGTGTGCAGAGGTTCAAAGACCTGCTGGTGAGAAAATTGTCAACTCAAGCGGAACGTGACCCATCAACAGCTCCTCCTTCACACTCTCCCGCAACTGGGGCTGCCAGGAAAAGGATAAGAATTCCGAGCCCGCCAACTGGCAGTGATACAGGGCAGTCAGAAGCGAGTGCTGACATCTGGTTCGGCCTGAAGGACCTGCCAACGATTACTGACATGTCGTCTACTGTCACTGCATATGATTCAGTCACCATTGAAAGAATGGTGGAGGATTATATGAGTGATCGCATCCAAGTAGGCACGTCAGACAGTCATTACGTATACTGGCAGGAAAAAGAGGCAATTTGGAGGCCCCTCCACAAACTGGCTTTATTTTACCTAAGTTGCCCCCCCCTCCAGTGTGTACTTCGAAAGAGTGTTTAGTGCAGCCGGTCACCTTGTCAGCAATCGGCGTACGAGGTTACTTCCACAAAATGTGGAGTAGATGATGTTTATCAAACTGAATTATAATCAATTTCTCTGTGGAGACATTTACCAGCAATTGCCTCCAGAAAGTATACAAGGACCTGTGATGGTGGATTCCAGTGGGGATGAATTAATACTCTGTGAGGAGGGGGATGTACACAGTGAAAGGGGTGAGGAATCAGACGATGATGATGAGGTCGACATCTTGGCTCTGTAGAGCCAGTTTGAGCAAGTAGAGATTGATTGCTTCTTTTTTTGGTGGGGGCCCAAACCAACCAGTCATTTCAGCCACGGTGGTGTGGCAGACCCTGTGGCTGAAATGATGGGTTTGTTAAAGTGTGCATGTCCTGTTTATACAACATAAGGGTGGGTGGGAGGGCCCAAGGACAATTCCATCTTGCACCTCTTTTTTCATTTATCTTTGCATCATGTAATGTTTGGGGCCAATTTTTTTAAGTGCCATCCTGTCTGACACTGCAGTGCCACTCCTAGATGGGCCAGGTGTTTGTGCCGCTCACTTGTGTCGCTTAGCTTAGTCATCCAGCTACCTCATTGCACCCTTTTTTTTCTTTGCATTATGTTTTCTTTGGGGCCTAGTTTTTAAAACTGCCATCCTGTCTGACACTGCAGTGCCACTCCTAGATGGGCCAGTTGTTTGTGACGGCCACTTGGGTCACTTAGCTAAGTCATCCAGCGACCTTGGTGCAAATTGTATTACTAAAAATAATATTGTGAGGTGTGTGGTGTTCAGACTAGACTGGAAATGAGTTAAAATTATGGTTATTGAGGTTAATAATACTATAGGATCAAAATTACCCCCAAATTCTATGATTTAAGCTATTTTTGAGGGTTTTTTTGTAAAAAAAACACCCAAATCCAAAACACACCCGAATCTGACAAAAAAATTTAAGGGAGGTTTTGCCAAAATGCGTCCGAATCCAAAACACGGCCACGGAACCGAATCCAAAACCAAAACACAAAACCCGAAAAATTTCCGGTGCACATCTCTAGTAATAATTATTAATCACATGCATTAATAACTGCACAGTGTTTCTGATTCAGATGTAGTTGGAGGTGCTATCGCTGTTACCTACAAATAAGCAACAGCCATAGCACTGACATGTTAATGAAGCAGGAGGCATCCAGCATTAGTGATACATGCTGTGATATCAGTGGGGTCACGCAAGCCAGCCGCCACAGATCCATCAAAGATGCCAAGAAATCTTTGTCTTGCAACAGAGATCTTTGCCTCATTACTTCCAAAATGGCGGCAACATGCCTCTGTTTTAGGAAACGGAGACTATCGATGCCCCCCCAAACAACAGTAGAGATACAGTAATTGTAAGTCTTCTGCTGATCTGCACCCGACATTGCAGACCTGTACTACACATGCGCTGTAGCATGAGCCACAGCTATATCAGGGCATGAATCAGGCCCAATATGCAACCAAAATATTATACCACTCTGCAGAAGTAGTGTCATATTAAATATATTATGTTCCTACTAATCCAGTTCTCTTTATAAGATACAAGACAATGTTGATTGCTTGCACCCATCCTTATTCTAGTTAATCCTCGACCACTTCATTTCTTGCCCAACAATCATACTAAACTCCCTGTATTGAGACTGGATATACCTAATATAACTCATAATCACTGTGTGTGTGTGTGTGTGTGTGTGTGTGTGTGTGTGTGTGTGTGTGTGTGTTATCTAAGCTATTATCTCTCTCTCTTTCATGAATAAAAAAATAAACACTATACCTTTGTGTTTGTATGTCTATGAAGTATATATCTAAAATACCATAAAGTAAAAATACAAATTATCGTCAGGGCCAGTGCCCCCTGCAGAATATAAATTTGTCCTTATACATCTAGCCTCAATATGGCATCAGCATGAGATGCCTGACACAAATAATCCAACAGGCCCTGTGCAACTCTGCTATAGCATCAGGTTTCTTTTTCTTTTTTTTTGCTGAAAATGCATCTGTCACAATGTGATGCTACTAGGACTTCTGAAAAAATTGATATGCAATAATTGTGCATTGTACTTGACTGAGGGGGTCATTCCGAGTTGTTCACTCTGTATTTTTTTCTCGCAACAGAGCGATTAGTCGCTAATGCGCATGCGCAATGTCCGCAGTGCGACTGCGCCAAGTAAATTTGCTATGCAGTTAGGTATTTTACTCACGGCATTACAAGGTTTTTTCTTCGTTCTGGTGATCGTAATGTGATTGACAGGAAGTGGGTGTTTCTGGGTGGAAACTGGCCGTTTTATGGGTGTGTGCGAGAAAACGCTACAGTTTCTGGGAAAAACGCGGGAGTGGCTGGAGAAACGGAGGAGTGTCTGGGCGAACGCTGGGTGTGTTTGTGACGTCAAACCAGGAACGACAAGCACTGAACTGATCGTAGATGCAGAGTAAGTGTGGAGCTACTCAGAAACTGCTAAGAAGTGTCTATTCGCTATTTTGCTAATCTTTCGTTCGCAATTTTGATAAGCTAAGATTCACTCCCAGTAGGCGGCGGCTTAGCGTGTGCAAAGCTGCTAAAAGCAGCTTGCGAGCGAACAACTCGGAATGACCCCCTGAGTCTGTACATGGAGCACAATGAAACTAATTTTGGAAAAAAGCTATGGCTTCTGCATTCCAGCACTTCAAATACAGATTCAGAGACTCAGTCTCACACATATACAGTATACAAGTATTGCACATATAAGTATTGCATATCAAATTAATCAGCACACCTTATTCTATGTTGAGACTTTGGGGGTAATTTAGACCTGATAACTGCTGTCCATTTTCGCACAGCATGTGATCAGATTGGAACTGCGCATGTGTATGCACTGCAATGCACATGCGTGACGGACTGCAGCAACGGGGATCACCAGTGGAGATGGTGCGAAAAATCTGAACATGCGTCATTCGCAAGGTGAATGACAGGAAGAAGCTGTTTGTGGGTGGCAACTGACCATTTCCAGGGAGTGTCCGGTCAAACGCATGTGTGTCAAAGCGTTAGAAGGAAGGCTGTCTGACATCAGCTCTGGTCCCGATCAACAAGAAGCAATCGCAGCAGCTGAGGAAGTCCCGGGCTGAGCACAGACTGCACAAAATCAGTTTGTGCTGCTCTGCTACACATCCAAATGCACAATTGCACAGCGAATTCACCCTCCCCCTGTAGGCGGCGACTATCTGATCACAGGGCAGCAAAAAAACGCAGCCCAGCGATCAGGTCTGAATTAGCCACTAAGACACAACTTCAGCAAAAACGACATCTAACACTAGCAATCTTACAGGACCTGGCCAGTACGGATTGTGTAATGAATAGCATTTCTGCCTTACAACAGTGAGATCATGGGTTTGATTCCCATCATGGCTCCAACTGTGTAGAGCTTGTATATTCTACCAGTGTTGTATGGGTTTCCTCCTGGAACTCCGGTTTCCTCCCAAAATAAAATGAAAATACTGGCAGGTGAATTGGCTCCCTAAAACATTAACCCTAGTGTGTAAGCATGTCCATGTACACGTGTTTAGGGAAAACTAGTAGGTTCTTATCTACCATCTAAGTCTGTTTTTCTGGGACCTGGCATACCGAGGGGGTTGTTTGGGGAAACTGCAATAGTTATTTACTGTACAAGGACACATCTGTAGCACAAGGGGGGGGGGGGGGTTTGATAAAAGTAAATAAAATTACATTTGGAGTTGGTTCTATCACACACCATTAGGATTAGGGAGATGTATATATTATTATTTTTTTATTTACAGTATATATTTATTTTGTTTTAATATATTTTTTCATTTATGATTCTTAACTATATGCTAAACACCATTCATTGATTCTTATATAAATTCTCAACTACAAGGGAAATTAGTGCAAACATTACATCATTTACAATCATAATGAATTTTAGGTAAAATGATTTGCTTATATGCAAACTATTTTGTCTGTAATTCTTTATGATTGTAAGTGATGTAATGTTTGCATTATTTGCTTGTGTGTTTGACATACAAGATTCAATGAATGGGGATTAGCATACAGTAAGTATTATGAATGAAAAATAATATTTAGAATAAAATGATATAGTCAAAGATGCTGCCTCAGCCTGCCTGTAGTAATCCAATGTTTGGGGCTTTGTGTATGCACAGTACCCGCTCTGCACATGGGAAGAACTGGACCTGCAATATTGCTCGTGGTTCCCCATTAGTTGTAGCATGATTGACATGCTGTCACATTTGGTGTGCAGAGCTGGGGAGATGAACCGGTCCATTCTACAAAATGGGGGCATGTTGACTCCATGGCCTGTGTCATCAGCAATCTGAGTGTTTTAAGAGAGGATAGGGCCCACATGCAGACTCTATATGGACCCCTTCCTTTCTGCTGTATCGTAGACTCTGCGCAGGTCTCTTGAAACATGGTGTCCATTTTGTTCCGGGAGACTAGTCTCTAGTGCTCATGCACAGGTCTCTGAAAACATTGTGCCTGTCATGAGACAAATCTGTGCTTCCATGCACCAATAATTGGGAAAGTGGCCACCACATCATTTTCCAAGTGATTTCTACTGCAGCAGCAGTGCCGATGAGGGACTCCAGTGAGGTAAATGATTAAACATGGGTGCAGGGTATGCATTGTGGGCCCCCCTGGACCCATAGCCCCATGTGACCATAAACATTGCACTCATTACAGATATGCCTATAAATCTGAGTAACCTTCAGTGTATGCAAAGTGGACAAGGGCTGTGACCAATGGTTGTGATGGAGATCAGATACTGTGCCTTTGGATGTATCACTCAGACTGCATATGCATGCAGAGTGAGTATATTTCCTACAGACTACTCCTGCTGCATTTGCACTGTATTTGTACCGTAATGCACAGCCACTTCCTTCTAACTGCGCACTACCGGACAAATCAGAATCAGGCCCTAAGGATATCAGAAACGATCCTGGAGTTCAGTGCCCAGTATAAAAGCACTAAGGGGTAAATTAATTTATATATATATATATATATATATAAAACCAGCAATCCCTAGCAAGCAGCGGCACTTGGAGACTGACACATAAATACTTAGAAAATACTGTGTTTTAATCCATGATGGTGAACAAAACCATCCAACGTTTCGGGGTGCTAACACCCCTTTGTCAAGGTGAGAAAACAAAAGTGCATTACAATACAATGTGAATACCTTTATGAGTGAAGAAGTCCCGCCGGCGGGAGGTACAGCAGACTCCGGGGAAAGCGCTGACATAGCACTTTATTATAAGCACAGTATGTTTCTATTGCAGCGCTGGAACATGACCGCCACGGCCGGGTTAGCCGGAGAACCCTCTGGTTTCCATGACCACGACTGGAGCTGTCTGATACACAGCTCGTACATGGAAGGTTGCCATGGTAACCAGGGTATCCAACGGCGCGACGTCGGATCACATGACCAGCGCGCATACGTCACTGCACATGGACAAGTCGGGGCGGAAGTCAACGCTTCCCCCGGAGTCTGCTGTACCTCCCGCCGGGCGGGACTTCTTCACTCATAATGGTAATCACATTGTATTGTTATGCACTTTTGTTTTCTCACTTTGACAAAGGGGTGTTAGCATCCCGAAACGTTGGATGGTTTTGTTCACCATTATGGATTAAAACACAGTATTTTCTAAGTATTCATGTGTCAGTCTCCGAGTGCCGCTGCTTGCTAGGGATTGCTGGTTATGTGACGGTTTCCAGAAGGCACCGGAGCGCTATATACTGGGAAGGGTGAGTGCCAATCCGATGCTGCATATATATATATATATATATAAATATATAAATGGTATTTGTATTTGGCACTCATGAAATAAACATCACAGTCAGCTTGCCCGGTGCCCTCTAAATCAACTTTGCAGGCTGAAGATAAAAGCACAATGAAGCGGCACTCCAGGACTTAATTCAAATAAACGGGTCCAGTCTCCCGATTTTCATGTGCAACGTTTTGGTTTTAATCACAAACCTTCGTCAGGCATATGTCTGACGAAGGTTTGTGATTAAAACCGAAACGTTGCACACCAAAATTGGGAGACTGGATCCGTTTATTTGAATTAAGTCCTGGAGTGCCGCTTCATTGTGCTTAAATATATATATATATATATATATATATATATATAAATTATTATTATTATTATTATTATTATTATTATTATTATTACTACAGTACTGTGGTTATTTCTTTACATCAGGGAAGTTAAATGTATTTAATGTAATGGGAATTCTTAGTTCTTCTTCATTTAGAGTATGTTAAATTGAAATGTAAAAAGAAATTGCATGCAGAATACATTCGACACAAAACTTGATAGAGAAAAATGATTATTGTTGATACTGCACATTACTGTGTAGATAATATTCAATCGTTCATATCTGTCTTTTTCACATTTGCTATTTACATTCAAAATTCCCTGTTTTTGGAAACAGGGAGAACCCGCAAACTCTACATGCGTAGGCCCCTTGATGAAATTGAAGGCATGACCCAGCAATGATAACCATTGTGCAACTGTTCTACCCTGTATTTGTCTGACTGTCTATCTATCCACTAAGAACTATTGAAAAGAAAATATATATCTTTGTTATTATCTTAAGATAAATGTAATTCTGATATTTTAAGCTGTCACCACATCATTATAATGAAGAGACACCCATGCAAAATGTCTCCTTGGAATGTATTCATTTTTCATTATTATAAGCACATAGAACGTTTAGAATTGCATTTAATTAAAATATTTTATATTATCCCTACGAAATAATTATTATTGAAGTCAGAACAGCTGAATTAAATAGACTATAGTATGTATTGTATCATGTGTTGAATGTAAAATGACTTATAAGTCAAGGTAGCTATAAAACTGTCAACTGCAACATGAAAGCTGACAGTTCAAGTCATCTTTTAGTTTCTGTATCAAAAACTTGATTGACAATCTTTCACAGAAACATTTTGTGAGTGATCATGGAAATCTAATCACAGCTGAATTTAAAACAAAATATACTGTAAAATATTGTAAATAAATGAAACATTTTTACAAGTATATACAGGTTGAGTATCCCATATCCATATATTCCGAAATACGTAATATTCCGAAATACGGACTTTTTTGAGTGAGAGTGAGATACTGAAACCTTTGTTTTTTGATGTCTCAATGTACACAAACTTTGTTTAATACACAAAGTTATTAAAAATATTGTATTAAATGACCTTCAGGCTGTGTGTATAAGGTGTATATGAAACATAAATGAATTGTGTGAATGTAGACACACTTTGTTTAATGCACAAAGTTATAAAAAATATTGGCTAAAATGACCTTCAGGCTGTGTGTATAAGGTGTATATGTAACATAAATGCATTCTGTGCTTAGATTTAGGTCCCATCACCATGATATCTAACTATGGTATGCAATTATTCCAAAATACGGAAAAATCGGATATCCAAAGTACCTCTGGTCCCAAGCATTTTGGATAAGGGAGACTCAACCTGTATTTCACTAACAATTAACTCTTTTCTCTTATGGTTAATGTGGATGAAGACATTATTTAGGCTCTGTTCAGTATCAACTGGTATTTGTGTTTAACACAGAAGTCATATATAAATGCTGTTCACAAGCATTTGTTAACTGGTGGTTTTGCTACCATTTATGTTGTCAGTGAAGGTCATTTACATTAATGCATTTAATTAAAGAGATTCTTTATGTTCATTTTCAGATATAAGTAGATCATAAGCTTGCGAGCAGGACCTTCCTACCTACCCAGTTTTGTCTTATCATTGTGTCCAGTTGTAAAACGCAACAGAATTTGCTGCACTATATAAGAAACTGTTATTAAATAAATAAATAAATAAAATAAAGTAAGTACTGTATACAGAGAACAGAGGGGTAAGAATTTACATAAGTTAAGAAGCAAAGCATTTTTTGTTCTCCAAGTGTACTACGTATCAAAATTTTGATTATGTCTAGCAAGTAAATTACTGTATGTATTTATTAACAGTCGTTATAAAGCTCACACATATTAGTATGCTATACAGAGAATATTTTGGTTGCTTGCATCATCAGTGGAGCATACATTTTTTATATCCTACCAAGTAGGAATTAAGCCTTGGGAGTGCCTGGTGCACTTTAGACAGGGGGGCTCCGGTGGAACGGGGGATGTGTATCAGATTGTGCATACCTCCCAACATGACTCATTCCAGGAGGGACAAAATGCTCACTGCCTGGACTTCCCACTTAATATATGATTGGCGACACCTGTGTTGAACTATTTAATTAATAATAAGAATTTACTTACCGATAATTCTATTTCTCGGAGTCCGTAGTGGATGCTGGGGTTCCTGAAAGGACCATGGGGAATAGCGGCTCCGCAGGAGACAGGGCACAAAAGTAAAGCTTTTACAGGTCAGGTGGTGTGTACTGGCTCCTCCCCCTATGACCCTCCTCCAGACTCCAGTTAGGTACTGTGCCCGGACGAGCGTACACAATAAGGGAGGATTTTGAATCCCGGGTAAGACTCATACCAGCCACACCAATCACACCGTACAACTTGTGATCTAAACCCAGTTAACAGTATGATAACAGAGGAGCCTCTGAAAGATGGCTTCCTAAACAATAACCCGAATTAGTTAACAATAACTATGTACAAGTATTGCAGATAATCCGCACTTGGGATGGGCGCCCAGCATCCACTACGGACTCCGAGAAATAGAATTATCGGTAAGTAAATTCTTATTTTCTCTATCGTCCTAAGTGGATGCTGGGGTTCCTGAAAGGACCATGGGGATTATACCAAAGCTCCCAAACGGGCGGGAGAGTGCGGATGACTCTGCAGCACCGAATGAGAGAACTCCAGGTCCTCCTTTGCCAGGGTATCAAATTTGTAAAAATTTACAAACGTGTTCTCCCCTGACCACGTAGCTGCTCGGCAGAGTTGTAATGCCGAGACCCCTCGGGCAGGCGCCCAAGATGAGCCCACCTTCCTTGCGGAATGGGCCTTAACAGATTTAGGCTGTGGCAGGCCTGCCACAGAATGTACAAGTTGAATTTTGTTACAAATCCAACTAGCAATCGACTGCTTAGAAGCAGGTGCACCCAACTTGTTGGGTGCATACAGTATAAACAGCGAGTCAGATTTTCTGACTCCAGCCGTCCTTTAAATGTATATTTTTAAGGCTCTGACAACGTCCAACAACTTGGAGTCCTTCAAGTCGTCTGTAGCCGCAGGCACTACAATAGGCTGGCTCAGGTGAAACGCTGATACCACCTTAGGGAGAAAATGCGGACGCGTCCGCCGCTCTGCCCTATGTCGAATGGAAAATTAAATAAGGGCTTTTATAAAACAAAGCCGCCAGTTCAGATACTCTCCCGGCCGAAGCCAGGGCCAGTAACATAGTCACTTTCCATGTGAGATATTTCAAATCCACATTCTTTAGTGGTTCAAACCAATTGGATTTGAGGAAATCTAAAACTACATTTAGATCCCACGGTGCCACCTTAGGCAACACAGGAGGCTGTATATGCAGTACTCCTTTGATAAAAATCTGGACCTCAGGGACTGAGGCCAATTCTTTTTGGAAGAATATTGATAGGGCCGAAATTTGAACCTTAATAGATCCCAATTTGAGACCCATAGACAATCCTGATTGCAGGAAATGTAGGAAAACGACCCAGTTGAAATTCCTCCATCGGAGCACTCCGCTGCTCGCACCACGCAACATATTTTCGCCAAATACGGCGATAATGCTTCGCGGTGACTTCCTTCCTTGCCTTTATCAAGGTAGGAATGACTTCTTCCGGAATGCCTTTTCCTTTTAGGATCTGGCATTCAAACGCCATGCCGTCAAACGCAGCCGCGGTAAGTCTTGAAAAAGACAAGGACCCTGCTGAAGCAGGTCCCTTCTCAGAAGTAGAGGCCACGGATCGTCCGTGACCATCTCTTGAAGTTCCGGGTACCAAGTCCTTCTTGGCCAATCCGGAGCCACTAGTCTTACTCCTCTTTGCCGTATAATCCTCAATACCTTTGGTATGAGAGGCAGAGGAGGAAACACATATACCGACTGGTACACCCAAGGTGTTACCAGCGCGTCCACAGCTATTGCCTGCGGATCTCTTGACCTGGCGCAATACCTGTCCAGTGTTTTGTTGAGGCGAGACGCCATCATGTCCACCATTGGTTTTACCCAACGGTTTAATAGCATGTGGAAAACTTCTGGATGAAGTCCCCACTCTCCCGGGTGAAGGTCGTGTCTGCTGAGGAAGTCTGCTTCCCAGTTGTCCACGCCCGGGATGAATACTGCTGACAGTGCTATCACGTGATTCTCCGCCCAGCGAAGGATCCTGGCAGCTTCTGCCATTGCCCTCCTGCTTCTTGTGCCGCCCTGTCTGTTTACATGGGCGACTGCCGTGATGTTGTCCGACTGGATCAACACCGGTCTTCCTTGAAGCAGAGGTTCCGCCTGGCTTAGAGCATTGTAGATTGCTCTTAGTTCCAGAATGCTTATGTGAAGAGACTTTTTCAGGCTCGACCACACTCCCTGGAAATTTCTTCCCTGTGTGACTGCTCCCCAGCCTCTCAGGCTGGCATCCGTGGTCACCAGGATCCAATCCTGCATGCCGAATCTGCGGCCCTCCAATAGATGAGCCTCCTGCAACCACCACAGAAGGGATACCCTTGTCCTCGGCGACAGGGTTATCCGCAGGTGCATCTGAAGATGCGACCCTGACCATTTGTCCAACAGATCCCTTTGCATGGAATCTGCCGAAAGGGATTGCTTCGTAAGAAGCTACCATTTTTTCCCAGGACTCTTGTGCATTGATGTACAGACACCTTTCCTGGTTTTAGGAGGTTCCTGACCAGGTCAGATAACTCCTTGGCTTTTTCTTCGGGAAGAAAAACCTTTTTCTGAACTGTGTCCAGAATCATCCCCAGGAACAGCAGACGAGTTGTCGGCATTAATTGGGATTTTGGAATATTCAGAATCCATCCGTGCTGCTTTAGCACCTCTTGAGATAGTGCTAAACCCATCTCTAGCTGTTCTCTGGACCTTGCCCTTATTAGGAGATCGTCCAAGTATGGGATAATTAATACGCCTTTTCTTCGAAGAAGAAATATTATCTCGGCCATTACCTTTGTAAAGACCCGAGGTGCCGTGGACAAACCAAACGGCAGCGTCTGAAACTGATAGTGACAGTTTTGTACAACGAACCTGAGGTACCCCTGGTGTGAGGGGTAATTGGAACGTGGAGATACGCATCCTTGATGTCCAAGGATACCATAAGGTCCCCTTCTTCCAGGTTCGCTATCACTGCTCTGAGTGACTCCATCTTGAACTTGAACTTCTTTATGTACAGGTTCAAGGACTTCAGATTTAGAATAGGCCTTACCGAGCCATCCGGCTTCGGTACCACAAAAAGAGTGGAATAATACCCCTTCCCTTGTTGTAGAAGAGGTACCTTGACTATCACCTGCTGAGAATACAGCTTGTGAATGGCTTCCAAAACCGTCTCCCTTTCTGAGGGGGACGTTGGTAAAGCAGACTTCAGGAAACGGCGAGGTGGCTCTGTCTCTAATTTCAACCTGTACCCCTGAGATATTATCTGCAGGATCCAGGGATTTACCTGCGAGTGAGCCCACTGCGCGCTGTAATTCTTGAGACGACCGCCTACCGCCCCCGAGTCCGCTTGCGAAGCCCCAGCGTCATGCTGAGGCTTTTGTAGAAGCCGGGGAGGGCTTCTGTTCCTGGGAAGGAGCTGCCTGTTGCTGTCTCTTCCCTCGTCCTCTGCCTCGTGGCAGATATGAATAGCCCTTTGCTCTCTTATTTTTAAAGGAACGAAAGGGCTGCGGTTGAAAGGTCGGTGCCTTTTTATGTTGGGGAGTGACTTGAGGTAGAAAGGTGGATTTCCCGGCCGTAGCCGTGGCCACCAAATCCGATAGACCGACCCCAAATAACTCCTCTACGCATCGCCTGTCCACTGTCGTGTCCATAAAGCTCTTCTGGCCGAAATGGACATAGCACTTACCCGTGATGCCAGTGTGCAGATATCTCTCTGTGCATCACGCATATAAAGAAATGCATCCTTTATTTGTTCTAACAACAGTAAAATATTGTCCCTGTCCAGGGTATCAATATTTTCGATCAGGGACTCTGACCAAACTACCCCCGCACTGCACATCCAGGCAGTCGCAATAGCTGGTCGTAGTATAACACCTGCATGTGTGTATATACCTTTTTGGATATTTTCCATCCTCCTATCTGATGGATCTTTAAGTGCGGCCGTCTCAGGAGAGGGTAACGCCACTTGTTTTGATAAGCGTGTTAGCGCTTTGTCCACCCTAGGAGGTGTTTCCCAGCGCTCCCTAACCTCTGGCGGGAAAGGGTATAAAGCCAATAACTTCTTTGAAATTAGCAGTTTTTTATCGGGGCACCCCACGCTTCATCACACACGTCATTTAATTCTTCTGATTCGGTAAAAACTACTGGTAGTTTTTTCACACCCCACATAATACCCTGTTTAGTGGTACCTGTAGTATCAGCTAAATGTAACATCTCCTTTATTGCCAAAATCATATAACGTGTGGCCCTACTGGAAAATACGGTTGATTCGTCACCTTCACCACCGGAATCAGTGCCTGTGTCTGGGTCTGTGTCGACCGACTGAGGCAAGGGGCGTTTTACAGCCCCTGACGGTGTTTGAAGCGCCTGGACAGGCACTAATTGAGTGTCCGGCCGCCTCATGTCGGCAAACGACTGCTTAAGCGAGTTGACGCTATCCCGTAATTCCACAAATAAAGGCATCCATTCTGGTGTCGACCCCCTAGGAGGTGACATCCTCATATTTGGCAATTGCTCCGCCTCCACACCAATAACGTCCTCATACATGTCGACACACACGTACCGACACACAGCAGACACACAGGGAATGCTCTATACGAAGACAGGACCCACTAGCCCTTTGGGGAGACAGAGGGAGATTCTGCCAGCACACACCAAAAAGCGCTATATATGACAGGGATAGCCTTATGATTAAGTGCTCCCTTATAGCTGCTTTTATATTAATATATTGCCATTTATTTTGCCCCCCCTCTCTGTTATACCCTGTTTCTGTAGTGCAGTGCAGGGGAGAGACCTGGGAGCCTTCCTGACCAGCGGAGCTGTGACAGAAAATGGCGCCGTGTGCTGAGGAGATAGGCCCCGCCCCTTTTTCGGCGGGCTCGTCTCCCGCTATTTAGTACATTTAGGCAGGGGTAAATATCTCCATATAGCCTCTGGGGCTATATGTGAGGTATTTTTAGCCTTTTTAAAGGTTTTCATTTGCCTCCCAGGGCGCCCCCCCCCCCAGCGCCCTGCACCCTCAGTGACTGCCGTGTGAAGTGTGCTGAGAGGAAAATGGCGCACAGCTGCAGTGCTGTGCGCTACCTTAAGAAGACTGCAGGAGTCTTCAGCCGCCGATTCTGGACCTCTTCTTGCTTCAGCATCTGTGAGGGGGCCGGCGGCGTGGCTCCGGTGACCATCCAGGCTGTACCTGTGATCGTCCCTCTGGAGCTTCATGTCCAGTAGCCAAGAAGCCAATCCATCCTGCACGCAGGTGAGTTCACTTCTTCTCCCCTCTGTCCCTCGTTGCAGTGATCCTGTTGCCAGCAGGAATCACTGTAAAATAAAAAACCTAAGCTAAACTCTCTAAGCAGCTCTTTATGAGAGCCACCTAGAATTGCACCCTTCTCGGCCGGGCACAAAAATCTAACTAGAGTCTGGAGGAGGGTCATAGGGGGAGGAGCCAGTACACACCACCTGACCTGTAAAAGCTTTACTTTTGTGCCCTGTCTCCTGCGGAGCCGCTATTCCCCATGGTCCTTTCAGGAACCCCAGCATCCACTTAGGACGATAGAGAAAAGAAAGGTACTGTATTTCAACACCGGTGATTACAATCATAAATTAAGAAGGAAGTCCAGATAGAGAGCATGTTCCTCCTCCTGGAATGGATCATGGTGGGAGGTATGGAGTGTGTATATTAAATTTAGTACAATGGTGTAATTGAAATATGTTTATAAAATGTTCTTGTAGTGGAACAAAAGACAACTTAAACAACCTTAAAATACACATAGAAAAATAAAATCTATCATTTATCTTGTCAAATGCAAAAATAGCAGAAGCCTCTGTGCTACTTACACACTGGGCCAGGACTCAGGAGGAATGTGTGTGTGTGTGTGTGTGTGTGTGTGTGTGTGTGTGTGTGTGTGTGTGTGTGTGTGTGTGTGTGTGTGTTTCTCTCTGTCTGGGGAAAATAAAAATTTTTGAAAAGTCAGTTGGGAGTCTGTTTTTTCCTGTCTAATAGACAGGAAAAGACAGACACTCAACTGACTTTTCAAACATTTGAATTCCACCCTCTAGACCAGACATGTCAAACTCATTGTCATCCAGCTGTTCTGAAACTACAAGTCCCAGCATGCTTTACCAGCTGATCAGTGCAAGGTATGTTGGCAAAGCATGCAGGGACTTGTAGTTTCACAACAGCTGGAGGGCCATGAGTTTGACATGCCTGCTCTAGACCCTCATTAGATAACAAGTTACACAGGAATCAGACACCCGGGTCACTTACAGCTCTCTCCACCCTCCTATCTCTCCTCTGGTTGGGAAGCCCAGTCGATAGTTCTTGAAATTTGATACTCCTGTGTCTCTGCCTGTACCACATATGGTCCTGCTCACTTTCTGGCTGCTGGTTCTGCTGCTGCATACGAGTGAAAGCTAGTGATGCCAGTGTGCTCTGGCTGGGGCCCCCTGACAGAGTGGGGCCCGGGGTACAGTATCCCTGCATCCCTGTCTACATTAAAAAATTTCAACATTCATCATGTCAACACTGATGTAATAGTGAATTTGTTGAATTGTTAACAAAGTGCTTGTACTATACATAAATAGTGCACCTAACTCTTAGCCTAATCTCATTGCTAAGTGTAACCCTAACCCTAATGTAAATGTAAACATTACAGTATGACAATGTTGACTTCATCAATGTTGACCTGCTGTTGACATTGTGAATGTCAGCTTTCTGAATGGCCACTGACTACATACCCCATATTCAACAGGGTTACATTTTTGACAGAATTCAATTAATCTACCTTTTTGGATTTCAGTAGAAAGTAGAGAACCCATAGGAGATCCGCAAACAAGAGGGCAATTGGCATGTGCTGCAAGCTGTTGTCTAAGTGATTTTTTTTTACATCATTTTTAACTGGCAAGATGTCATGATCTGATTTGTCTATGGATCCAGAGTTAGGTTATGGATTGAACTGGAATCACTATAAAAGGTAAGGAGAAAGCTGGTAGGCTTTATTAAGGATAAGTGCATGTGTAGGACTCACAAAAAAGAAATAAAGTCTATGTATTAAGTCTATGGTATAACTGGTGCTTGGTGTAATACTGGTTGCTGACAGGTAGGGTGCACTGGAGATACAATCAGATGATCTTGATAGTTAACTGTACCCAGACTTGAACCAGGATTAGTAATGTAGAGATCAGAAACCAGATGATGGCAGGAACCATATTACAGTCAGGCACCGGATGATTGCTGGAACTGGATTATGGTCAGGTCCACATGACAACTGGAACTGTATTACAGACTGGTCCAGATGACAGCTGTAACCGGATTATGGACAGGACTAGATGATAGCTGGAACCAGAGTACTGTCAGAAACCGGATGATGGCTGGAGCCAGATTACGGACAGGTCCAGATGATTGCTGGAACTGGATTACAGACTTGTCCTGAGGACGGCTGGATCAGCTGTGGACCAGCATGGAACCAAATAGCTAGATCAACTGTGAGTTAGGAACTGGACTGGGATTTATTTATTATTAACAGTTTCTTATATAGCGTAGCAAATTCCGTTGCGCTTTACAATTGGAAATAACAATGATATAACAAAACTGGGTAATTACAAACAGTCATAGAGGTAGGAAGGCCCTGCTCGCAAGCTTACAATCTATAGGGAAATAGGCATGTATATACAAGGAAAGGTACTATCTATTGCATAGTTGTCCACCAGATTGCAAAGGTTCTTGGTGGGCTGTATCATATGTAGCTGGATCAGATGAGGACTGAACTGGAGTGCACCAGATAATTGGATTATCTGAGAACCAGAATTGAACAGAATAACAGTAACAGGTGGGAACTGGGATTGACCGGACAACTGGATTAGTTGAGAAGTGGGATTGAACCAGATTACTAGTTCTGCTGGGCACCAGGAAAGCAGTTTAGATGATAACTGCACAAGTATGCACTTAATACAGCTGAGTAGCTCAAGTAGTACAGGTCAGTGAGAACTGTAGTTGACTTTACCTTGGTTGAATATAGCTGAGCCTGAGAAGGACTGGAGAAGTCTCAGCACAGTCATAGCTAGGGTTTATGCTGCAAGATGCTGATGCTAAAGATGGAATAGAGGTAATGTGCATGCAGAAACATAAACTTGCTAGCTGGTGATTCAGTGGTTAATTGCAAGACAGGAATTCAGGATCTCTATAGCAGACTGAGAATACACTACACTTGCAATTTGCTTTTTGACAGCACTGTGCAATCAGGAATCTTCAGGCTGCAAGCTCAATGGAACACACAGATGGGCAATCAGCCAGGAAGGAGGCTCAGTAATTAGTTACACTGACTCTTGTTCAAACATTAGATGCTGCATCATGAAGACATAGTATGCTGAGCAGATCACTGAAGGCGGAGAACAATGGCAGGAGTCTGTAGAAATACTGAAGCAGGAATCTGCAGAGAAAGAAAAACGTAGGCTACTATACTCTGGAGCATACTTGCCTACCTGACCCTCTTCATGAGGGAGAAAATGCTCTGTTCCTGGATTTTCCTGGTAATGTATGATTGCCATCACCTGTGGTGAGCTAGTTAATTGATAATAAAGGTGTGTCACCACAGGTGACGGCAATCATACATTACCAGGAAAGTCCAGGAACAGAGCATTGTCTCCCTCATGGAGGGGGTCAGGTAGGCAAGTATGCTCTGGAGCCAGGATAACTTGCTCTAAGTAGTAGCTTGGAAAGCAGGGTATCTCAGGAATGAGACTAGTTGCTCTGGCATGGGCTGTTTGTCATTGATTGGTTGTTGATATCAGCTGAGGTGAGAAGCACTCTAACTGGAGGAATGCAGACAGCTGACATGCTCTGAGATGGTATGCTTCAGATTCCCAAACAGGAATAGTAGGAATCCAGGCCTGCAGGAAAAGTGGCAGAGGTAAGTCACAAGGTACAGAAATTACTTAGAACATGAGTGAAGTAAGTCAGGATCGTGACACAAGAGACTTGTTGGCATCCCCAGTCTAAAGAGGGTGGCATAACAGTGACATGTCTGGCATACAGGCAGCCTGCCTCCCATTGTAGTCCATCCAGTAGAGAACCTAAATGCATGATATAAAGCAATCATTGTCTTCTGAGACAGTTATCAACAAAGACATGAGATGATCAGCAGTAAAGCCTTTAACCTATATATAACGAAAAAAGCATATCTCATTTACACTAAATTCTAAGGAAAATGGTGTATGCAAGATAAGTATATAGAAAAAAATAATAAAGATATTAGTATAAGTAATAAGGAGAAACAAATAAATATATAGAAGCATATGCTAAATCTAACACATTTAAGAATTGTTCCATTAGAAATCAAAGAATTGTCAAATGCTCAGAATAGTTCATATCAATCAGTATTGAACAGTCTCAATTCAGAAGCTGATTATGATAGATATTGCTCCATTGTTCCCATCAACAAATCCAGCACATGTGTGCACAATCAATGTAAATCTATATGTATATAAAAGGCAAAAAAGGAGACTGACTCACTGATTGACTCATCACAAAATCTCTTAAACCACAAGTCCTACAATCTAGAAACTTGGCAGGTAGCTTCTCCTTAGGTCCCAGGTGCTTGATAAGAACCGGTTTTACAAATGTCACTATCCATCCACGGAAATCGCCAAAAATGTATGTATGTACTGTATGTATGTATGTATGTATGTATGTATGTATGTATGTATGCATGTCTTTCTGTGTGGTCCTGAGGACGGGGTGCTGTCCCCAAAAGTACTAGGCCAATACAGTACATTTTCTGCTAC
The DNA here is from genome assembly GCF_028390025.1 of Pseudophryne corroboree. Classification (NCBI taxonomy): domain Eukaryota; kingdom Metazoa; phylum Chordata; class Amphibia; order Anura; family Myobatrachidae; genus Pseudophryne; species Pseudophryne corroboree. The sequence goes on along the minus strand of NC_086444.1, from coordinate 581,543,658 downwards.
ATGGATGTCTCCAAGTGCCGTCATTATATGGTAATATTATGTTCTGGACTCTGAGCACTGGAGCAAGTTGATTGCATTTAAGTGAGTGCCGGCATTTTGTGCATTTTTTTATGTATGTACGTACGTACGTACGTACGTACGTACGTACGTACGTACGTACGCATGCATGTGTATATGTGTGTTCCAGCATAACTCTGGAATGCCTTCAGCAATTTACACCAAACTTGGTACACATATGACTTACAATCTAAGAACAAAAACTGTGTGGGAAAAACACCCTAGCACTCCTAGGGGTGGGACAGCAGCAAAGTGTATATCAGGAGACATCATAACTCCAGAATCCCTAGACCAATTTACACCACACTTGGTACACATATGACTTACAATATGGGAACAAACACTGTGGGGGTAAGACACCCCTAGCACCCCTAGGGGTAAGGTAACAGCACAGAGTATTTAAGCAGGCAGTATAACACTGGAATGCCTGGTGTAATATACACCAAACTTGGTACACGTATGACTTACAATATGGGAACAAGCACTGTGGGGGTAACACACCCCTAGCACCCCTAGGGGTGGCCCAGCAGGCCAGACTATTTCAGGACATGCATGATATGTCAGTGACAACAGGGCTGCATGTGACAGTGGCAATTACATGATGTGAGGAGGGGGATGGAGGTAGCAGGAAGCCACATGCTGAGCGTTATATAGTGGGAGGAGCATGGTCACCAGCAGCACAGAGTATATTAGGAGATGCATGATATGTCAGGCAGGACAGTGATGCATTTGACAGGGGCAGTGACATGATGTCAGGAGGGGAATGGAGGTAGCACGAACCCACACACTCAGAGTTATACAGTGGAAGTAGCAGGGTCCCCCAGCAGCACAGAGTATATCAGGAGATACATAATGTGCTGCACTATATAAGAAACTGTAAATAAATCGATCATTTCACAGGGGCACTGACATGATGTGAGGAGGGTAATGGAGGCAGCAAGAAGCCACAGACTGAGAGTTGTATAGTGGGAAAAGCAGGGTCCCTTGGGGGACCAAAAAGGGGTCCGGCCACTACACAAAGTGGGTCAGGGAAGCTAGAAATGCTTATATCCTAGATCTCCAACCAACGTAAATTAACTAACAACTATAATTCTAATTCACCATCCTCATTCCGTAGCGAATCATGGGTATTCAGCTAGCATAGTATGGGTCTGATGAATGAACAAAATGAGCAAAGTGTAAGTATGAGCTCTATTGAAAACAATATTGCAGCTTGGAGTACAGTGTGTCAAATAGCAGTTGGTATATAAAGTAACATTTAGCATAGAGCTGTAAGAGATTTATTTCAGAACTCTGTTTGCCATGGCCAGCCCCCCATAGGTGAAGTCAGTGCCTCAGGTCAGTGGTGAATTTCCCAGTAGGCAGAGGAGGTACGTGCCTAGGGATGGCACTTGTTTGGGGGGTGGCATTTTGATGCTTTTATTGTACTGTTAGCCCAAAATGTAGCAGCAATGCAAAGTATTTCCACTGTACCATACCTTATGCCATCTTGAATAGAGTGTAAATAGGTAGGTCATGAACATACTGTAAGCTGTCCTACTTAGTAAATATGTATACATACAGTAATCAAAAATAACAAAAAATGTCATAATGGATTTTTTATTATTCAATAAAATTTGCTATCATCAAATGAGAGCGTTTAACCAATCAATGTAAATAATAAGATTAGGCAAGAGGGGTGGGGGGGCATTACTGTTGTGCCTAGGGGCGCCCACACCCCTAAACCCTCCCCTGCCTCAGGTGTCTCCGATTTGATATATAAACAGGTAATAAATGTACCTTTTCTACTTTTTTTGAAGGATCTGTACACTCCAGAGTCACCACAGTGATATCATCTTTAAACTGTGGCTACTGTAAAGATGACAATGATTAGGTGATACAGATATAGAATGCCTCCTCTTCTGAAATGTTTCTGTGATAGAGCACTTTTCTCAAAGGAATTGGTGAAGTGCTAAAAAACATAATTTCCTTTGTGGTGCTGCATTTGTGCATGTCATTTGATCTCAGTGGTCCTCGTCAACCACAGTCCACAGATTCTGCTAAAACAGAACAACAACAGATGTCCCTGGTAGGTATGCGCAACAAAACTTGATGTTCAGCTACAATGTGTACAAATGGAAGTGTATCCCACACATCAAAGATAATACATGAAAGAAGAGATAATGTACACACAACTGCAGCGCTCACCAAGCACCATAACACCACATGTGCAAGCCAAAAAACATAGTGGTATGAAATAAATACATTCACCCTAAAATGGATGATAGTCCTCAGTATTTATGATGGCAGATTGGAAGGGTTGGTTTCTCTAAGAGATCTTTCCTTCGCATGTAGAACACAAGCAGGCCTGATTATTCCTTCAAGGCACCTGGAAGATAAGTTCCTCTTTTCCCAATATGAATGGAAATGATAAGAGGCACTAAAGATTGCAGACCATAGTGTAGTAGTATTAAAAACACGCACAGGTTTAATGCCACAGATTAAACTTACAGAATATACATATAAAACAGCATGTAATCAAATCACACAGCGGATATATCACCAAGGGAATCCTCAAGGCCACATAGATCGATGGTGTGGAATACTGTCAGGCTTTCCGGATGCCTAGACAGTATACAGGATCAAACCTCAGGCAGATGGTTAAAGTCCGTGTGGATCAGAGTAAATGCAGGTTAAAAACGGGAACCACACTTAACGCGTATCGGACGCAAAGTCCTTCATCAGAAGCATGATTCATTTGCTCTAGTGGTCCGTTTATAAGCCCCATTCATTAAGGATACCAGCTGGCGTCAATCTCTACTAAATCTCGCGCTCCTGAACGAGCGCATGCGCCGTCGTCTTCGACGACCGGAACCGGAAATGACGCTTGCGGTTCACCCGCGTTCCACAGATCCGGAAGTCATATCGGCTGCTCTCCACAGCCGCGATGGTCAGCTACTCCTGCGTTCCATTAGTCAGGAAGTATTGGAGACTGTTTTCTGCAGACGTGGTAGAGATATTTCACTTTACAAGGCGGTCTATGTAGTATCAATAAGAAGTGGGGTCTTCATAATGTCCTTATTTTTGTAAAGTCCCAAACAGTATGTGTCCCATATTGTAGTACATAAAAATAAAATAATAAAAAAAGAGAAACAGCAAGTATCAATAATGATTGTAGAATATATGCAGAGTGATACAGAGCAATAAAGGACTAAGAACTACATTAGTTAAGGAAACACTTGAGCTCAAAGTCCCCGTTAAGACCCTTGGGGATAAGGGTGCCCAAATGGTGTATACATTTCATCTCTGCTTGGGCTAGTCTCTTTTCTAGATCCCTAGTTCTCCACTTTTGTTGTACCACTTGTATACCCCAACAGTCAAACAGCAAGTGTCTGACCCATGTACTTTTTTGAAATGTGAAGATACATTATGGGTATCTAGGCCCTTACGAATATTGTATATGTGTTCGGCCTACCTCACCTTTGCACTCCTCCCTGTCCTGCCAACATAGGAGAGGCCACAGGCGCATTCAAGCACATATACAATATTCTTAGTATGACATGTGATGAAGTCCCGAATGGGATAAGTTTGACCTTTCACAGTATACTCAGTGAATTTCCTCACTGGGGTTTTCACTGTCTTACACATCAGGCAATCGCCACAGCGATGAAAGCCCTTAGGGTGCAAAGGTGAGGTGGACCGAACACATATACAATATTCGTAAGGGCCTAGATAACCATAATGTATCTTCACATTTCAAAAAAGTACATGGGTACTCAAATGTCAGAACAATAAGTGTCTAAAGAAAATACACTATTCCTATATTATATTGCCCATTAAAATATCTTTCTTCTATGATTCTCTAACTACAGTTCTGTTAACACTTCTACTTTGGAAGGTTGATACATGCATGTGTCAATGTAGGAGAGGTTGATGTTGCTGAATAATAAATATTATATACTGTAGCAAAAATAAAACACATAGATTATCGCATATTCAAATGGTCAAATGTTTATAAAATTCAACTTTGTACACAATTTGTACAACAAATATTAATTTAGCATGATAAACAGAACTCGCATCACACATAGGGGGTTATTCAGAGTTGTTAGCAAACCAAAAAAGCACACTAATGGGCAAAACCATATTGTATTACAGGTGGGGCAGATGTAACATGTGCAGAGAGATTTAGATTTGGGTGGAGTGTGTTCAAACTGAAAACTAAATTGCAGTATAAAAATAAAGCAGCCAGTATTTGCCATGCACTGAAACAATATAACCCACCCAAATCTAACTCTCTCTGCACATGTTACATCTGCCCCACCTGCAGTGCACATGGTTTTGCCCAATTGCTAACTTTTTTGGTTTGCTAACAACCCTGAATAATTGCCAGAAACCTAACATTGCACTAAACCTAAATATATTACATGGTTTTGTGTAGACCAAAAATGGGCAAACTAGTATAACACTCTGGTTTAACCTAAACTTTTTCTTTTTGAGGGGGGAGCTGCTTTTCAGCTACAGCTATAATATATAATTTTGTAGAATGTAATTGTAATATATCTAAATATATTAATATGTACATACAGTGCAAACATAACTATAACAAATAATAAAATATACATAGATACAATTTTAGTAGCAATTTTTCTATACCAATGACTCCACCGCAATTGTCACTGATATAAACTTACAATTCCCCATTCACTGATTTTATAGGCTTCTTTCATTTTATGTGTATTTCATGTTTCTAGCAGTGTTCTAGACAATTGCAATTTGTCTGTGAAATGTTTCTTGTAACCTTTCCAAAAGTCAAGAGGTTTTTGAAAGAGTTTCAGATATATGTACATTTGGAAATATAAAGCAGTTTGTACATGCAGTACAATTGTGCTAAACAATATCCAAAATTCTTAAGAATTAACTGTATATTAGCTCATTTTAAATATTTTCTTAAGTGTTCTATTTTTATATAACCAATAGCAATAGTCTTGTGTATTGCAGTTTCTAGCCTGAATAATAACACAACGTAGAGAAAACTTTTCATAAATATATTTGAGACATCATTAGCATCCAAAATATAATTTTTTTTAGACAATATATCATGGCAATGTCTATCATGGGTGCAATGTGTGCGGTGCTCCTGGGTCCGGGAGGGGGGGGGGGGGGGGGCGGGCACACCACACACACTGCACCCATGTTGTTTTAATACTTACCTTTCCAGAATCACACGATGGGTGGTGCATTTGCAGTGGCCACGGCAAAAACCACTGCCAAAATGGCCATTGCGCATGTGCAATAGGTAATTTGTCTCCAGACCATGGTGGGTGCCATGTTTATGGAGACCTGCGCATGCGCAGGTAGACTCAGACACAAAGTTGGAGCCTACTGCGTAATGGAGAGGATTTGTAATATGAAGCAATTTTTATACATTAGCAAATTATTTTGCAAATAGACCAGAAATGCCATTTAGAAAACACACAAAAACTTTGATTACAGACATAAAATAAAAGTTTAACTAAACGAAATTTTATTGCAACTATGATTTAATAACTACAATTATTATTTTATACTTTTCTTATTATAATAATTATTTTATAACAAAGTGACATCAAAAACAAAAAAAATATATTCATTTCTTTAATTTTAACAAAGCTTAGTACTAATATTTGTACAAATACAAATACATATATTACACATTATACTAATTTACAGTATAAAAGTTTAAAGTAAAATTTGAATTTACAGAACCTTTTTATATGCAATACTGCAATCTTTTCCTCTACTCTGTAGCTTCCTACATATACAGTAGTTGAAGAAGCAGTCCTAGGTTAATTTTTCAATATTAAATAGCTGTTTAAGAGTTGGCAGCTTCATCTTGAGATCTATGGAGTATAATTATGTACAAAAAAACCTTATTTTATACTAATATATATATATATATATATATATATATATTTACACATATACATATAGATTATATGGATAAAAGTATAGTACCAAATAAGAGCACACGTAAGATCACATTATGCATTATTTCCAGGTACCTCCCAGGATTCTGGACCTGTAAAGTGCTGGTCCTTTGAATCTTCCCAGATGTTATGATACTGCCAACTGCTTGTCCCACAATGGCCCCCGATGTGTTTCAACTATTGAGAAGGACTCTTGAGTAAGAGTTGAAATGCTTTGGTGGATATTGGGGGACAGCAGTGGACAGTATAATAACATCTGGAGGGATTCAAAGCACCAGCACTTTATCTAGAGGTCCAGAATCCTGGGCGGTTACCTAGAAATATTGCATATCATAATCGTAGGTGGGCTGTACACCTCCCTATGTTGTACTCTGCTTTTACCCTTATAATGGTGGATAAATTATTTTTATATTTGTTTTATAAGCATGTTGTCAACAATAAATGGAACTTTACTATTTTTGTAATCTCTGTTTTTTACTTTTTTTTGTAAATGATGAGTGGGATTTAAAGTACTGTAGGACACTGGTAAGTAAAGATAAAGGCGCATAAAGGCTGCAAAGGATTTTATTACATTTTTAATAGATAAAGACTAGTTCAGTGACTAATCGTTTATTGACCATTGATTAGAAAAGAAAAAGTGGTTGTTCTGTATCTTAAGTATCCCTGTTCTTAATCCTAGACTACACTATTTCTCTTGATATGGGGCATATTTATGTAAATTTCAGGTTCTATACATTATCATTATAATTTCATATCACCACTTATTGCCGCAATAAGAAATTTAGATAGCCTAAATGTATTAAAAAAACATGCAGGGACAGGGACTCTGATAGGAGCCATTCTTGCAATATTTTAGAAGTGGGGTGATCATATTCTTATATTACAGTTACCCTGTTCTGTCTTAATAAACACAGAGCAAATATGCATTAGGTAAAATGGAAATGAACAATTAATGAAATAACCTTTAACAATATTGCCAAATAACTTATTATAGCCATATGATTTATCAGTCATCTCGGTTCTATCAATTTTGTTTGCATAAATGCTCTGTAAGTTATCAGATACGCCTTATTGTGGACTGTACATCCTAACGCTACACTGCTAAGAAAGTCTTCTTTATGCCTAATTTGAAAATATGAATATTCACATCAATAGCGGTTTTGGCAGAGGCCTGATACCGGAATAGTGGCCAGTGGTTACTGAGGGGTAAATTTACTAAACTCTGTGTTTGTTCGAATTTGCAAACATGGGAGTGTTTAGTACATTTTTCAATCACAGAAATTTATGAAAGACAAAATATGGGAGTGTTGGCTCAAACAGACGTTCAAAACACGGTGTAATCGCAAATACGATCAAATATATCAACTGCAAACATTTTTTAAGTACTTTTCATTTAAAAAAAACACAGACATTTACTAAGATTCTTGTTTAAAAAGGGGGGGACCTGGACTGCACATCCTATTACTAAAGATATCAAGAGGTGCTATCATGCTGAGACTTCTAATACTATGCTGGAGGAAGAGAGATGAAGATGCACACTCTTAGCACTAAGAACACTGATAATAAAAATAATTTAAATAAACCCTCACAATTAACATGGAGTATAATTGAAGTTCTTAGCACACATTTGCGCAAATATGCGGGCCCATGAACCGCGGCCAGGTGACTTCATCACATGGGTCCCTAACATCCCTAATACTATCACATTCTATAAATTTATACAGGACTTACCTCTAAATAGGGCCTTATCAATGTGTGATCTGAAATGCAGGAACCCAGCTAATTAAAACACCTGAGGGTTAATGGGAGGAGTGCCAATACCAGAGGAAGGAAGCCTTGCCTTCCAGTGTACAATATATACACAAATATAGAGGAAATAGGGGGGGACCTGGACTGCACATCCTATTACTAAAGATATTAAGAGGTGCTATCATGCTGAGGCTTCTAATACTATGCTGGAGAAGGAGAGATGCAGAGGCACACTCTTAGATACTTGTTTGCAAACACAACCATGAATTTTCTAAACTTACCCTAAAACAGAAATTTCAAATATACCACCTCACCTGCAGCATGTTTGTAAAATCACCCATGTTAATTTCATTACTTACAATATAAAATTTCTCATTTAACAAAAAACCATTAAGCATATCCAATATACTTACTATTATTAAAAAACAACAATAAAAAAAACAGTTCCCTATCATTTTGAATACAATAATCATACATGTCTATTGTAGATTTAACTAATAAACTGTATACACACAGGAGCTTTTTTCAGTTTGAAGATGTTGTGACATGTTTTTTTATTTATTTATTTATTTATTATTTTATTTGGGTTATCCATATAATTGTTCAAAATAAATACACATATACCTTGACCATGGATACTTAATAATGTAGACATGTTAATGGGTTTTGTAGTCATAAATCAAACCTTTCTTTGGTAACATTTAAACATATAAGAAAAAGTAGCATTTTTTCATAAGAAATAACATCACTTCAATAACAAACGTACACAGTGGTCAAAGTACATTTAGCAAACATGGATGAATATGGGCACAATTGAAAAACACAGACCACACTCAAAAATAGCAATTTACGGGAGTGTTTGATAATTCTCACCTGAAACATGCCTGTGAAATGTGATTGCATTCACCCTATCACAAAAACAAGGGAGCATACTGTAGTAAATTTCTGTATTTCATTTACAAAAATACTTCCTTGTTCGATCGATCTCATCTGTGTTTAATCTTGGACAAACACAGGTGAGATACAATTCTTAGTAAATTTACCCCCGTGACTTGAGCCCTTTATGTAATATCCTATTTAAAAGCCCAGATCTGTGACTCTGTGACTGTGTGTCTAACGCTGGGCATGGCTAGGAGCTCTCATTGGGTTAGCAGCAGGTCTATCACACCCAGGCCACAGCTGACTGGGCAAGAAATGCCCTCCCACACAGGTTACATCCAATGGGAGGTTCTTCCCTTTTGCTGCTGTGTGGTCCCAGAGCAGGATTAACAATGGGGCTGATGGAGCTCCAGCTCCAGGTCCACAGACCAAAATAGGCCCACTGCATCAACATATCCTCCAACAATTGACACATAAAAATCGACACAAATTAAAAATGGGCGTGGCCATGGCTAAAGGGGGTGTGGCCACGCCCCCTTTTATATACCTTCAATGGAAGTTTGGATAGCCAAAAATCAGTACAGACCATAAAAAAGAGGTACTGTACCTTCCAAAAAGGTACAGCTTCGAGAGTATGCCACTGCATCTGAAGCAAGTCTCTGTGCTGTACATAGGGAAAAAAATCCTTTTACTGCAGCGTCCTATGTCCTGCTGCCAGTCCACCTGCCCCCTCCGGCATCAACAATCCCCACTCCCTAGCCACCGCACAGGTGGAACAAAAGCTGCTGTGGCCACCGGCATAGATGTGTATGAAAGCTGCGCAGAGTAAGGCTTTCATAGCCCTCCCTGTGATGCATGCTCTCTGAGCCTCGGTGCCTCCTCTGCGCGTGTTGTTACAGAAGTGCCTTCCTGCCACAGCCGCACCCAGATCCCCAGGGTCCCTGACTCCGCAACACAGCACCTTGGCTGCCGTCCTTGAAGCCCCGAGATGGCTAATGTAACAGATAGAGTGGGTGATATCGCGAAAGGTAATGTCTGGACTCTGAATCAATGTAAAATGTGACAGTGCTGTGCAGTGCAGTGGGTGTGCAGTGGGTGTGCAGTTTACATTGATTCAGTGAGTCAGTCAATTCTGCCAGCCAGTTAGTATTGTTAGTGCCGGTGTCCCAATGCACCGAATTACAGGGAAGTAGATGCAGTAAATAAACTACAGCTCCCAGCAGCTGTAGTGCTACGAGCCAAACAATTTAATGAATTCTGAAACAACACGGTAAACAAGGCAAAATCCTAACACATAAACAGCGCAGTGTGATGAAATCATGATGTGCCAGATGTCCCTTCATCTGTGCTTGACCACATTTATATCAAATTAAAAAAAAATTGTTAGTACAATATTGATTAAACAAATACATTTCTTATATTATTTTCAGCAGGAAGGAAATTATATTTTGAACAATAGCAGCACACTTCAAAAGAAAAACTCAATAAACTGCTTCTTCCTAGGTAATAAAACATTTAGCTAAATGACTTTGTTTATAGATTTATTTTCTCTTTTATAATACTTAACCTTTGCAAATATTACTCAGAAAGTAGCAGGTAAAATAATGTAAGGGCCACTTTCTAAATGTTTTATCTGTAGTCATAAGAAAAGACAAGGACACAGGTGTTCCTAATTTAAGCAATGATACTGATGATTCTTACAAGAGAAGACAATTGATAACACTAAATGACTATGAGGATAAAAGTTAAACCTGGTTACAAGCAAATAATATTTCAACATCATATAATCTATCATGAAGTTAATATCCTGTTAAAAGAAAATGCACCCTGCAGAGAATAACCAACAGTATGAACTTGTTTTTCCCCTCTTGTATACAACACTACATAATACTGTAGATGTGACTGTTGCATTTGAGATTTTTTTTATGTGAAGCCATGTTGATAACTACAGTATACGTATGTAGTATTGAAGTTCTTCAAAATAAAAATCTATTAAAACAATTTATGCTTCTAAACAAAATGTAACTAAATATAAGAAAAAAATGTTTTGTAAAATATAAATGTCCTTCATAGTTCGGGAAATGACAATAATGTGATTTCTTATATTTTTGTACTCATTATAATAAATTATCTATAATTTAACACAAATTCTATAGCGGAGTACAATCAACAAGATATAAACAGAACAAATTACAAATAAATAAGGAACAAGGAAAACAGTAACATCCCAAAAGATCAATATGAGACAGAAGAAATGACAACTAAGTAGAAAACACAACTAGAGCAAAGAAAACTCATCCAAGAGGACATGGGGACATAAAGTAGGGATGGCTATTTGGGGAGGGGGGAGGGGGTTAACATTGAGATCATAGGCATGTATGGAAATTAAAAGAAGCAAAAGGAGGGGGAGTTTTAGGATGGGGAAGGAAATTAAGATTATAGGGTAAAAAACATAAAGGGACAAGTGGATAAAGGGGATGGAGCAGTGTAGTATTAGGTAGCATAGGCAAGCTAAGATAATGAAAAGTTCGAGGGAGCTCTGAAAGATTGGATGTTGGGGGTGAGCATAGACAGAAAAGGGTACAAAGGTAATTCAATGAGAAGCACCTGAAATACTGAAGGAAGAAGTGTAACATAGTGATAGGAAAGTGTCAGGAACCTGTTATCCTTCTACAGCCGTTATGATGGGGTGTATTCCAGTAGGTTGGAAATAAAGCTCTTTCAATAACTCCTGTAGCAATCTGTGGAGCACCATATTCTCCTTGAACACTCTGATAGTTTGTACCTTGTACAGGAGCATGATTTGAACACCAACTTTCAATGCAATGTTGTGCACTGGAAGTCCAGCTGCGCTAAGTGAGTTCAGAAACTCCATATAGACTAGGACTTGAGAAGCCTGCAAAATTCACACTCAAAATGTCAAGCGTCTGGTTTTGCCTTTATTGCTCCTCTCCCTGATGTGACATCGAGATCACGAATATATCTCTTTCTCTCCTGAATGTTACATATATAAGAAGAAATGGGGGGTCACTCAGTCTAGCCTAAATGAGACAGATTCCCTGGCTGCACCATTATGCTTATGCTTGTTTTCATATCAATATGGATTGTTGTTATAAATGAGTTTTTTTATGACTAGATATGTTTATTTTACTGATCATGTGATCATGGTGTCCACTGGCTGAAAGGGTAATGTTGTATTCATATCTACTTTGATTGTTTACATTGTTATAATGTCCGCTCCCCTAGTTGCGCCATTGGATTATTTAGAACAGTGGGTGTTGCTCAGTGACAACAGTAAGGCAGAGACCGCTGAATCATGGTGCCAGTGACATTATCAGCGGGATCGCGTCACTTCCGGATGGCGCGTCCTGCTGTTTAGTCCCCTGCGGCATGGTTCAGCTGAGTGAGTTCCGCTGGCCGGAAGTGGCTGCCTGTAATGACACGCACACCTGCATTGCGGTCATATTGCCTTGGTGCCGGGGGAATGTGGTGAGTCCCTCCTCGACATTGGACAAGATGATCACATGGTAATTAATCCAAGCAGAATGGACAGGTGTTTGTAATTGTTTGTACTCATTGATTCTGTATATAAATGTGGTGTTTGGTGATGGTTAGTTACACTGCTGGCTTTTCCCTGACGAAGGTGCTGCTGCACCAAAACAGCTGTTAGAGCTGCCACTGGTCACTATGCATTGAGCTGCTAAGTATCTGTTTTTTTCAACATAGCTGTTTACATCAATGTTTGCACGATGCACTTTTTCTGCAAATTAAAAATTAGTAAACTCAATTATTCACTGCTACTTCAAGTGTGCTGGTTTATGTGGATTATTTTCACGGTACATATATATATATATATATATATATATTTATATATACACTGCTGAAAAAAATAAAGGGAACACTAAAATAACACATCCTAGATCTGAATGAATGAAATATTCTTATAAAATACTTTGTTCTTAACATAGTTGAATGTGCTGACAACAAAATCACACAAAAATGATCAATGGAAATCAAATTTATTAACCCATGGAGGTCTGGATTTGGAGTCACACTCAAAATTAAAGTGGAAAAACACACTACAGGCTGATCCAAATTTAATGAAATTCCTTAAAACAAGTAAAAATGAGGCTCAGTAATGTGTGTGGCCTCCATGTGCCTGTATGACTGTTATGCACACCAGTGCCTGCAGGAAAGTACTAGTGTCAGAACTGTTATGCACTCCAGTGTCTGCAGGAATGTACTGGTGTTTGAACTGTTATGCAAAACAAATGGACTCACAGACAAACTGGGGAATATGACATAACGTACACAGAAGGTGATAGGGTAACAAAATACACACACAGTGAACAGAGAAGCCCAGAGGCTAAGGAACTGGGTATCTCCCTTGTATTAGAACTGCTCAGATGTAAAAAGCAAGATGTTGTGTTTTAATACGTAGAGAACCCGAAATGCTGTTGCTAAGGGCAACAGCAAAACCCTAAAGCAGGCTTGTCCAACCCGCGGCCCGCGGGCCGCATGCGGCCCAAGTCGGCTAGTAATGCGGCCCAGGAGCAGCGCTGCAGCAGAGGGTTTTTTTTTTCCCCCGAGTACGGACGCCACATGTGAGGCTGAGCCGGCCCCAGCAGGCTGTCAGCACATCCTGATTGGATTGCTGCTGCTGGGACCACCACCAGCTCACGCCCTCTCCGCTGTCAGTCACAGTGTAGCCCTCCTCCGCTGCATAGCGGCACACGTGACTGAGCAGCGCGAGAGTAGAGGACCCCAGCGGAGAAGTTGGTTGTACAAGAACACGTGGAGCGGCGGACGGAGACGGAGGCAGCGCTGCAGGAGCGGTAAGTATGTGTCTGTGCGTGTTTTTTTTTACAGCTACAAGGGGCACAGTACAAGGGCGCAGCTACAAGGGGCACAGTACAAGGGCGCAGCTACAAGGGGCACAGTACAAGGGGGCAGCTACAAGGGGCACAGTACAAGGGGGCAGCTACAAGGGGCACAGTACAAGGGGGCAGCTACAAGGGGCACAGTACAAGGGGGCAGCTACAGGGCCACAACTACAAGGGGCACAGTACAAGGGCGCAGCTACAAGGGGCACAGTACAAGGGGGCAGCTACAAGGGGCACAGTACAAGGGGGCAGCTACAAGGGGCACAGTACAAGGGGGCAGCTACAGGGCCACAACTACAAGGGGCACAGTACAAGGGCGCAGCTACAAGGGGCACAGTACAAGGGGGCAGCTACAGGGCCACAACTACAAGGGGCACAGTACAAGGGGCCGCTACAAGGGGCACAGTACAAGGGGGCAGCTACAGGGCCACAACTACAAGGGGCACAGTACAAGGGGCCGCTACAAGGGGCACAGTACAAGGGGGCAGCTACAGGGCCACAACTACAAGGGGCACAGTACAAGGGGGCAGCTACAAGGGGCACAGTACAAGGGGGCAGCTACAGGGCCACAACTACAAGGGGCACAGTACAAGGGGGCAGCTACAAGGGGCACAGTACAAGGGGGCAGCTACAGGGCCACAACTACAAGGGGCACAGTACAAGGGGGCAGCTACAGGGCCACAACTACAAGGGGCACAACTAGAAGGGGCACAGTACAAGGGGCACAGCTGCAGGGGCACAACTACAAGGGGCACAGTACAAGGGGGCAGCTACAAGGGGCACAGTACAAGGGGTGCAGCTACAGGGGCACAGCTACAAGGGGCACAGCTACAAGGGGCACAGCTACAGGGGCACAGTACAAGGGGCGCAGCTACAGGGGCACAGCTACAAGGGGCACAGCTACAAGGGGCACAGCTACAGGGGCACAGTACAAGGGGCGCAGCTACAGGGGCACAGCTACAAGGGGCGCAGCTACAGGGGCACAGCTACAAGGGGCACAGTACAAGGGGCGCAGCTACAGGGGCACAACTACAAGGGGGCAGCTACAGGGGCACAACTACAAGGGGGCAGCTACAGAGGCACAACTACAAGGGGCACAGTACAAGGGGCGCAGCTACAGAGGCACAACTACAAGGGGCGCAACTACAGGGGCACAGCTACAAGGGGCGCAGCTACAAGGGGCGCAGCTACAGGGGAACAGCTACAAGGGGCGCAGCTACAGGGGAACAGCTACAAGGGGCACAGCTACAGGGGCACAACTACAGGGGCACAGCTAGAAGTAAGTTTAATATGTTAACTACGTTTTCTATGGTTTTTTTGGATGATCAGGTATCGTTACTGTTATTTTATTTTATGTGCGGCCCAAACCAAATTTTCATCTTCTAATGTGGCCCATGGAAGGTGAAAGGTTGGACACCCCTGCCCTAAAGGGTTACCAACGGGTGTGGCAGTAAACTCCTTTGTCAGAGATGGAATGATAGACACAAGGAGAGCCTCCACAATCCTGATTCTCACTTGCAGTGCATAGGTTTAAGCTTACTGCCACTAAACTGACCCCTGACACCTAGCACAGTGAGACAGGATTAGACAGGCAAGTGTTAGAATACAGCCGCAAACTTGCTAAGTTCACAGAGTAATAACAGAACCCCAGCAAGCTAAACGACTGACTCCAGTCTTACTGCTAGGTCTGGATTGGCAGAGTGTAATACCAAATCCCCAGGCCTATTTGCAGTAAGCAACAAACAAATACAAAGCTACACAGTACTGGCTAACTTTCATGAACTGACTAACCAACAGAGATTCAGCAGCATCTGCTTACCCTGAAAAGAGGCCTTATAAAGCAGGTGCTGTCCACGCCCCACTCAGACCTCACAGACTGTGAGCACAAAAACCAGCACCGGATCCCCTGCCGTGCACAGAGCCTATAACCACTGCACAGCAAAAGACCCGAACCGGAGTATCAGCTGCGCTCAGGTTACTCCACTAGCACTTGTCTCCCGGTTGCCATGACGACGTGGCAGCACAGGGCAGGAGACCCTAACAGTACCCCCCCTCTGACGAGGGGTCAAAGAACCCCTACCACCGGGTTTATCGGGGAACTGCGTGAAGAAAGAGCGTATCAGTCTGGGGGCATGAAGATCACAACTGCGCACCCACGACCGCTCCTCCGGGCCATACCCCTTCCAGTGCACCAAAAATGACAGCCGACCCCGAAAAACCTTGGAGTCAAGAATCCTTTCAACAACAAACTCCCTCTGGCCACGTATCAGAAGAGGGGAAGGTCTTCCACTGGAA
Organism: Pseudophryne corroboree; assembly: GCF_028390025.1. NCBI lineage: Eukaryota > Metazoa > Chordata > Amphibia > Anura > Myobatrachidae > Pseudophryne > Pseudophryne corroboree. The sequence continues at coordinate 581,527,847 of NC_086444.1, read as the reverse complement.
GAAGGATTACTAATCGCCCGTTTTAAAAGGGAACAATGAAATGTTTTATTGATACCCAAAGAACGGGGCAGATCTAACTGAAATGCCACCGGATTGATAACCCTGGTGATCTTATAAGGGCCGATGAACCGGGGCCCTAACTTATGAGATGGCTGTCTCAACTTCAAATTCTTGGTAGACAACCAGACGAAGTCTCCTAATTTGAAGCTGCAGGGTCTTTTCCGCTTATCAAAAACCCTTTTGGTCACTAATGACACAGACACAAGGGCTTTCTTCACTTTCCGCCAAATACCTCTAAGGACCGAAACCACAGAGGAACCACCAGGCGTGGAGTCCAGGGGGTCAAAAGAATTGGCCTTAGGATGATGCCCATACACACAAAGGAAGGGAGAGATCCCTGTAGCAGAGTGAGCCGCGTTGTTATAGGCAAACTCCGCCATGGACAGATGAGCAACCCAGTCAGTCTGACACTTGGAGACATAACACCTGAGGAACTGCTCCAAGGACTGGTTCACCCTTTCAGTCTGCCCATTAGACTGCGGATGGTAGCCTGACGACAAGCTGACAGAAATCTGGAGATCGGAACAAAATGCCCTCCAGAATTTGGCCACAAACTGGGATCCGCGGTCAGAGACCACATCAAGTGGCAACCCGTGGAGACGCACAACATGCAGCATAAATAATTCAGACAGGCGTCTGGCTGATGGCAGCCCAACCAGTGGAACGAAGTGCGCCATCTTCGAAAACCTGTCAACGACAACCCAGATGGCTGTCATCCCCGAGGATTTGGGCAAGTCCACCACAAAATCCATTGAAATGTGGGTCCATGGCTTAGATGGGATAGAGAGTGGATGTAATGGGCCAACAGGAACCCCTCTAGGAGTCTTATTTCGGGCACAGATGTCACATGCCCGAACCCACTGATCCACATCCTTAGCCACCGAGGGCCACCACACCGCCCTAGATAGCAACTCCCGAGTTCTGGCAATACCCGGGTGACCTGCCGACTTCTTGGCATGGAATTCCAGGAACACTCGCTGTCTTAACCTAGGAGGCACAAACAAAAGACCTACCGGAAGGTCTGGAGGAGCCTGCTCCTGTGCTCTAAGGACTAATGATAAGAGGTCCTGGGTAATGCCCACTTTAATACATGATAAGGAAACAATGGGCAACGGCTCCTCGGTGGTCTCCTGGATTGGAGCAAAACTCCGCGAGAGCGCATCAGCCTTGATGTTTTTTGACCCAGGGCGATATGTTATCCAAAAATTAAAGCGAGCAAAAAACAAAGCCCATCGTGCCTGCCTGGCATTGAGACGCTTCGCTGACTCTAAATATGCCAGATTCTTATGGTCAGTGAGAATTGAGACCACAAACTTAGCCCCCTCAAGCCAGTGTCTCCACTCCTCGAGTGCATCCTTAATAGCCAACAATTCCCGGTTACCCACGTCATAATTCATCTCGGCAGGCGAAAATTTACGGGAAAAGTAAGCACAGGGATGAAGGCGATTATCAGACACTCCCATCTGAGAAAGCACTGCCCCAATACCCATCTCAGAGGCATCCACCTCCACCACAAAAGGACGCTCTGGATCTGGGTGTCGCAGCACCTTGGCCGAAACAAATGCCCTTTTGAGACGGGCAAAAGCCGCTTTAGCCTCACAAGACCAGTGAGCAACATCCGCCCCTTTCTTAGTGAGTGCCACCAAGGGCGCCACTATAGACGAAAATCCAGCGATAAATCGTCTATAAAAATTCGCAAAGCCCAGGAAACGCTGAAGCGCCTTCAAACTAGTGGGCTGCACCCAATCCAGGACTGCCTGTACCTTGGAACCCTCCATTTGGAAACCTTCTGGGGAGATAATATATCCTAGAAATGCGATTTGCTGAACTTCAAATTCGCACTTCTCCAGCTTCGCCCCAAGCCGGTGGTCTCTGAGTTTCTGGAGGACTAAGCGTACATGCTTCCGATGTTCCTCCAGGGAATGGGAGAAGATTAGGATGTCATCTAAGTATACAACTAAGAATCTATCCAAATATTCCCTGAGCACATCATTCATGAAATCCTGGAAGACTGCCGGGGCATTACAGAGCCCAAAAGGCATCACCAAATATTCATAATGCCCTGAGTGGGTATTAAAGGCAGTCTTCCATTCATCCCCCTCTCTTTTTCGGATTAGATTGTACGCACCGCGTAGGTCAATCTTAGAAAAAATGGTGGCAGTACGAAGCTGGTCAAACAAGACCGAAATGAGAGGCAGTGGGTATGAGTTTTTAATCGTGATACGGTTCAATTCCCTGAAGTAGATGCAGGGTCGCAACGATCCGTCCTTTTTACCCACGAAGAAGAACCCCGACCCAACTGGAGACTGTGAAGGTCTGATAAATCCCTTAGCCAAGTTCTCCTGAATGTACTCTGCCATAGCCTGAGTCTCAGGACGTGACAGGGAGTACAACCTGCTCTTGGGAAGCTTAGCATTTGGCAACAAATCAATGGCACAGTCATAGGGGCGATGGGGAGGTAGTACCTCTGCAACTTTTTTGGAGAACACGTCCGCAAAATCTGCATAACACCCTGGCAATCCTGGCAAACTTAGCTGCGAGAGCCTGACTGGAAGGCTCAAGCAACTCCTGAAACAATCAGTACCCCAACTAAGAATCTCCCCAGAGACCCAGTCAAATTGAGGATTGTGGGCCCTTAACCAGGGTAACCCCAACACCAATGGGGCAAAAGTACAGACAGTCACATAAAAGGACAATTTTTCAGAGTGTGTGGCTCCAATAAACAAAGAAATCTGGCTAGTGCAAGAGGTAATTTTACCTTGGGATAATGGTTCCCCGTTTAACCCACAAATCTCAATTTCCGATGCCAAGGGTACTAAGGGAACAGAGTGTTTTAGGGCGAATTGGCGGTCCATAAAAACCCCGTCGGCCCCACTGTCCACAAAGGCCTCAGTCTTGACAGTTTGACCGAGGATCTTCAAGGTCACCGGAATGATAAAAGTCTTCTTGGGAAATTCTGACTTCTGGCCTGACAGGATATTTCCCATCACCCTCAGGCCCTGAAGTTTTCCGGCTTTTCTGGGCATGATACTACCACATGACCTTTATTCCCACAGTACAAACACAACCCCTGCTGTCTCCTCCGCGTCTTCTCACGCGAGGAGAGGCGGGTAGCCCCAATCTGCATAGGCTCCTCAGAAAATTCCTCAGAGTCTGAGGTTCCCTTGGGAAGGAAGGAAATCTCAGTCTCCCTTTCAAGCCTACGCTCTCTCAGCCGTCTATCCACCCGGATGGATAACTGCATGAGCTGATCCAAGCTATCAGGCAAGGGATATTGTACCAGTTGGTCCTTTATCTGGTTAGAAAGACCTCTTCGGTACTGGTGTCTCAGGGCTGGGTCATTCCACTGGGTATCATGGGCCAACCTCCGAAACTCCGTACAGTAAACCTCAACTGGCCTTCGCCCTTGCTTAAGGATCGAAATCTGAGCCTCGGCTGAGGCCGTCTTGTCAGGGTCATCATACAACATGCCCAGTGCCGTAAAAAAAGCATCAACACTTTTAAGCGATGGACAGTCAGGCTGCAACCCATATGCCCAGACCTGTGGGTCTCCTTGTAGCAAGGAAATCACTATGCCCACCCGCTGAATCTCCGACCCAGAAGACTGAGGCCTAAGCCGGAAGTATAGCTTGCAGCTCTCCTTGAAACAAAAGAACTGCGAGCGATCTCCAGAAAAACGATCCGGGAGATTTACTTTCGGCTCCTTAACCCCTGCAGGTGCTGCTGCTGCGGGAGCTCCGCCAGCAGCCTGGGAGGTGTGCATTTTAATGGACAAATCATTAAATTGTCGAGTCAGGACCTGCACCTGATCGACCACCTGTTGCAACGTATTTTGAGGGGTATGCTCCATATTCCCACAAAATTTCAACAGGAGTATTAGGCTGCTGAATATGTTATGCACACCAGTGCCTGCAGGAAAGTACTAGTGTCAGAACTGTTATGCACTCCAGTGTCTGCAGGAATGTACTGGTGTTTGAACTGTTATGCAAAACAAATGGACTCACAGACAAACTGGGGAATATGACATAACGTACACAGAAGGTGATAGGGTAACAAAATACACACACAGTGAACAGAGAAGCCCAGAGGCTAAGGAACTGGGTATCTCCCTTGTATTAGAACTGCTCAGATGTAAAAAGCAAGATGTTGTGTTTTAATACGTAGAGAACCCGAAATGCTGTTGCTAAGGGCAACAGCAAAACCCTAAAGGGTTACCAACAGGTGTGGCAGTAAACTCCTTGGTCAGAGATGGAATGATAGACACAAGGAGAGCCTCCACAATCCTGATTCTCACTTGCAGTGCACAGGTTTAAGCTTACTGCCACTAAACTGACCCCTGACACCTAGCACAGTGAGACAGGATTAGACAGGCAAGTGTTAGAATACAGCCGCAAACTTGCTAAGTTCACAGAGTAATAACAGAACCCCAGCAAGCTAAACGACTGACTCCAGTCTTACTGCTAGGTCTGGATTGGCAGAGTGTAATACCAAATCCCCAGGCCTATTTGCAGTAAGCAACAAACAAATACAAAGCTACACAGTACTGGCTAACTTTCATGAACTGACTAACCAACAGAGATTCAGCAGCATCTGCTTACCCTGAAAAGAGGCCTTATAAAGCAGGTGCTGTCCACGCCCCACTCAGACCTCACAGACTGTGAGCACAAAAACCAGCACCGGATCCCCTGCCGTGCACAGAGCCTATAACCACTGCACAGCAAAAGACCCGAACCGGAGTATCAGCTGCGCTCAGGTTACTCCACTAGCACTTGTCTCCCGGTTGCCATGACGACGTGGCAGCACAGGGCAGGAGACCCTAACAATGACCTCCCTACAACACCTGGGCATGCTCCTGATGAGGTGGCAGATGGTCTCCTGAGGGATCTCTTCCCAGACCTGGACTAAAGCATCCGCCAACTCCTGGACAGTCTGTGGTGCAACGTGGTGTTAGTGGATGGAGCAAGACATGCTGTCCCAGATGTACTCAATTGGATTCAGGTCTGGGAAACGGGTGGGCCAGTCCATAGCATCAATGCCTTTGTCTTGCAGGAATTGCTGACACACTCCAGCCACATGAGGTCTAGCATTGTATTGCATTAGGAGGAACCCAGGGCCAACCGCACCAGGATCTCATCTCAGTACCTAATGGCAGTCAGGCTACCTCTGGAGAGCACATGGAGGGCTGTGCGGCCCCCCAAATAAATGCCACCCCACACCATTACTGACCCACTGTCAAACCAGTCATGCTGGAGGATGTTGCAGGCAGCAGAAAATTCTCCCTGGCATCTCCAGACTCTGTCACGCCTGTCACATGTGCTCAGTGAAAACCTGTTTTCATCTGTGAAGAGCACAGGGCGCCAGTGGTGAATTTGCCAATCTTGGTGTTCTCTGGCAAATGCCAAACATCCTGCACGATGTTGGGCTGTAAGCACAACCCCCACCTGTGGACATCAGGCCCTCATGCCACTCTCATGGAGTCTGTTTCTGATCATTTGAGTAGACACGTGCACATTTGTGGCTTGCTGGGGGTCATTTTGTAGGGCTCTGGCAGTGCTCCTCCTGTTCCTCCTTGCACAAAGGCGAAGGTAGCGGTCCTGCTGCTGGGTTGTTGCCCTCCTATGGCCTCCTCCACGTCTCCTGATGTACTGGCCTGTCTCCTGGTAGCGCCTCCATGCTCTGGACACTACGCTGACAGACACAGCAAACCTTCTTGCCACAGCTCGCATTGATGTGCCATCCTGGATGAGCTGCACTACCTGAGCCCCTTGTGTGGATTGTAGACTCTGTCTCATGCTACCACTAGAGTGAAAGCACCGCCAGCTTTCAAAAGTGACCAAAACATCAGCCAGACAGCATAGGAGCTTAGAAGTGATCTGTGGTCGCCACCTGCAGAACAACTCCTTTATTGGGGGTGTCTTGCTAATTGCCTATATTTCCCACCTGTTGTCTATTCCATTTGCACAACAGCATGTGAAATTGATTGTTAATCAGTGTTGCTTCCTAAGTGGACAGTTTGATTTCACAGTAGTGTGATTGACTTGGAGTTACATTGTATTGTTTAAGTGTTCCCTTTATTTTTTTGAGCAGTATGTATGTATATATATATATATATATATATATATATACAGTTGTGCTCATAGTTTACATACCCTAGCAGAATTTGTGATTTTCTGGCCATTTGTCAGAGAATATGAATGATAACTCACTAACTTTTCTTTCACTCATGGTTAGTGGTTGCATGAAGCCATTTATTGTCAAACAACTGTGTTTACTCTTTTTAAATCATAATGACCCTGATCAAAAGTTTACATAGCCCATTTCTTAATTCCGTGTATTGCCCCCTTTAACATCAATGACAGCTTGAAGTCTTTTGTGGTAGTTGAGGATGAGGCTCTTTATTTTCTCAGATGGAAAAGCTGCCCATTCTTCTTGGCAAAAAGCCTCCAGTTCCTGTAAATTCTTGGGCTGTCTTGCATGAACTGCACATTTGAGATCTCCCCAGAGTGGCTCAATGATATTGAGGTCAGGAAACTGAGATGGCCACTCCAGAACCTTCACTTTATTATGCTGTAGCCAATGACAGGTCGACTTGGCCTTGTGTTTTTGATCATTGTCATGTTTAAACGTCCAAGTACGTCCCATGCGCAGCTTCTGGGCTGATGAGTGCAAATTTTCCTCCAGTATTTTCTGATAAAATGCTGCATTCATCTTGCCATCAATTTTGACCAAGTTTCCAGTGCCTTTGTAGCTCACACATCCCCAAAACATCATCGATCCACCTCAGTGTTTCACAGTAGGAAATGGTGTACCTTTCATCATAGGCCTTGTTGACTCCTCTCCAAATGTAATGTTTATGGCTGTGGCCAAAAAGTTAAATTTTGGTCTCATCACTCCAAATGACTTTGTTCCAGAAGTTTTGAGGCTTGTCTCTGTGTTGTTTGGAGTATTGTAAGCAGGATGCTTTGTGGCATTTGCGTAGTAATGGCTTTCTTCTGGTGACTCGACCATGCAGCCCATTTTTCTTCAAATGCCTCCTTATTGTGCATATTGAAACAACCACACCACTTTTTTTCAGAGAGTTCTGTATTTCAGCTGAAGTTATTTGTAGATTTTTCTTTGCATCCCGAACAATTTTCCTGGCAGTTGTGGCTGAAATTTTTGTTGGTCTACCTGAAAGTGATTTAGTTTTCACGGAATCCCTAATTTTCCACTTCTTAATTAGAGTTTGAACACTGCCGATTGGCATTCTCAATTGCTTGGATACCTTTTTATATCCCTTTCCTGTTTTATACAGTTCAATTACCTTTTCCCGCAGATCCGTTGACAATTCTTTTGCTTTCCCCATGACTCAGAATCAAGACATGTCAGTGCAGCACTGGATGAAAGATGCAAGGGTCTTTCAGGAGTCCAGAAACTCACTGTCCTTTTATACACACACACACTGATTACAAGCAAACAGATCACAGTTAGGATGGTTACCTTTAGTAGCCATTCAAACCCGTTTGTGTCAACTTGTGTGCATGTTATCAGGCCAAAATCTCCAGGGTATGTAAACTTTTGATCAGGGTAGTTTCTGGGTAGTTTCTGTTGTCATTATGATTTAAAAAGAGTAAACACATTTGTTTGACAATAAATGGCTTCACCCAACCACTAACCATGAGTGAAAGAAAAGTTTGTGAGTTATTCATATTCTCTGACAAATGGCCAGAAAATCACAAATTCTGCTAGGGTATGTAAACTATGAGCACAACTGTATACACACACACACACACACACACACACACACATACATACATACATACATACATACATACATACATACATACATAAAGCCATACTCTCAAATTTCCATCAAATAAACATCAGTTGGGGTACATAAATCCAGGACTTTATACGACATCAGAAGAGTCCCCATAATATGGTGGTGGTAACCATACTGTATTTTAAGTTTATTTCCTAATACTTGGATTATTAGGTTGGGATGGATATTCCGGCGGATATGATACCGGCAGTCAGAATACCGAATGCCTCCTAACCCTCCCAGTTTGCAGCCTAAACCTAGATTTCCTTCCACAACCCAACCCTAACCTTCCCTAGCAGTGCCTAACCCTAACTCCCCCTTCCCACAGCCTAAATCTAACCCCCACATGCCCACAGCCTAACACTAACCATCCCCAGCGGTGCCTAACCCTAACCCCCCCTGATGCCTAACCCTAACCATCCTGGGCCATAGTCTAACCCTCCCCCTGCTGCCTAATCCTAAACCCCCTTCTGTGGTTTACCTCTCCAGTTGCCCGAAAGTGTAGGAATTGGGATCCCTAGTGTGGGATGTCGGAGCCAGCATTGACTGCCAGGATCCTAACTGGATCCTGGATAATTTACTGAAAAGTGCACCAATGAATGAATAATATTTTTCCAAAGGGTGAAACTCCTTTAAAGGTATTGTTATAGATGTGTGTTAGGCTTCTGGAAGTAACAAATATTAGTGCAGTAGGATATGATAGATATTGTTAGTAGTAGGGAAGAGAAAGTTAAATCCTCTGGTGAGCAGAGTTATATTGTGAATACTGTAAATGTTTAAGAAATGTTTCTTACATACAGTGTGTTGCAAAGGAAGCTGGATTTTGAATGATGCAGTATTTGCATTTGTGTATGACCAAAATAAGCCAAGACATGCTTTCCTAAACCTGTGTGATTCTTGGATCGGAGATCAGGTTGCCTTCACCTCTCCGTCATGTAAAAGAAGGAAGCATTCCTGTTATGATAGATTGACCCTAACCAAAGACCACACCCCCATAAGAGCTGCAACCCCCCTGTACTATGGCTACTGCAGGTATCTGTGCCCCCCTCTAATCCTGTTACTATTTGCAAACATCCCCCCTGCCAATCCCACAGTTGTTTGTAAAATCCCCACCACCGGCATCTGTTCAAAAATGACCTCACACAGGTCAAACAAGAGGCTGTGTTTAAACATCCAGTAATGTTAGTAGTCCTATAGAGGCTCAGACAACAGGACACACTCCAGGGCAGTGCAGGTAGGTAGGTTTGTGCTATTTCAAACTGGTCAGTTTTTACCCCGCTTGGCTTTTGCCGGTGATTCAGATCCTTTCACATGGAATGGCTTTGTGACATGTTGACGGATCTGGGCATGCAGATAGGAGCAGCAGGATAGCAGCCATCCAACTCAATGGATATGGATGGCTGTAACATGGCAACTGTAATGTTACCATGCCACGGGCAAGTGGCAGGCAGCTTTTTTCCACCTGGTGAAAACCAGCCAGAGTGAAATAGCCCATAGGCTACAATGTGCACAGATACCACTGCCTATAAGAAGAGCAGCTGCAGGGAGGAGTATGCACTGCAGTCACCAGCCCCAGACTATGTGTGTCTGCCCCCCGCAACCACCACACCTGAGACTGACCAGACTGTAACCTCCCTGATCAGAGCTGCCAGAGGTAAGAGGAAAAAACCGGGAGGGATATTTCAGATCCCTCCTCTGTATTAACTGAAATTATCAGGCATTGTATGCCATCTACAGTTTTACACACAAGTTCCGAAAATAATGTATTTCAGAACTTAATGAATGGCATCATTTCCAAAAGTATAGGGACTGTGGAAATTATTGAGGGAGAATTGTAATTAGGAGATATCAGTGATCTCCTGTGTTACACTGTTATTCAAAGGCTCTGACACTTAATTTCTACAAAAGAAGATGAAAATGTTAGTTTTCACCTACTGTTGTAGAAATTAAGCGGTGTTGAATATATCTCCTAATATCAATGTAATTACTAGTAGGAAAAGTGTTATTCCAAACAGAAAAAAAGTAATGACATAAGTTCTAATTTACAATCTTCATTGTAAAGCTACATGACAATCTTATTTTATTGTTAGACTGCAGGAAACTGAGCTCTTTTGCTATTTGCTGTATTTTTATTATGGCCATTTTAAAACTTTTTCTAAATTGCATTCAATTATAAAAGTTTAAGTGTAAACATTAATGTAATCAATAGAGGAATACAATTTAGACTATACATTATTTCTTAGAGCACACCCATAATGTAATAACTGATATGAGTAGAATTATCAAAAATTTCATTTTTTTTGTACATTGTTTTTCATTTAATCTATGTAATCCTAAAAAAGAAGTCATTATTTACTTACAAAGTAAAAAAAAAAAGGTCTACGCTGTCTTACATAGCAAAAATGCTTAAACGTTTCTGGTTACTCAGCTATAATGTACTCCAAGACATTAAGGGGTTAAGTGTGTTTAACGAGTCAGATTTCAGATGTCACATACCTAGTACTATATTTTTACAGCAGTAATTCTGCAAGAATGCCCATTTGTAGAGAAAGTGTCATTGTAATCAGACACTTTTGGCCACATAAGGAGTCGATAATGACAAGTCAATGGAAATGTGCAAAACATGTATTTTAGGATGAAGTTAAATTAACAATATGTTAAATGAGCCAATAAATTATAAGAAGCTGGTACTTCAGCCTTGATGTGCAATGGAAAAAATATCTCTTGTTAAACTTGTTTTAGGGGTTTTGCTTTGAAATGCCTGATACAGTATTTCATCTGTTCAGCAGAGATATTGAAATGATTTAGGCCAGTAAAAAATTGTACCAAATTTGACAAGGTAGAAGGCTTCTAACTTACTTGCAATTTGGTTATGATATTTCTCCCACACCAATTTGGTTTGTGGTTTAAGTTATTATGTAATATTGTAGTTTTACTGCTTAATGCCCTTACAGCAGCTAAAGGTGAAGTACTGTATAAAGGAAGTGTGCTGAGACAGTGTTACATGCTCTATCAGACAGTCTCACAGGCCTGACTGGAAGAAAGCATAACACCGATTTAAAAAATTACCTTTATTTAGTCGGGAGAACGAGTTCACACAATGGGCTCAGCATACAGTAATTCATATTAATAGATGAGGCAGTGTTTGCTCTTCTAAGTTAAACTCACACCTCATGGGGATGACTGTAAACTTAAAGTGCTCTCTAAAGCACTAGGACACCCACAGTGGTAAAAGTCCAGTCTATCTTGAAGGTAGTATGTTATCTTCTCCATTTACGTGACATTCCAGTCCTGGTTTTTTACTTCTGAGATGAAATTTGTTTCTGTTTATTTCAAAATATGAGGCAGATGTATTAAGCTTGAAGAAGTGATAAAGCAGTGATAAGTGGAAGGTGATAATGCACCAGCCAATCAGCTCCTAACTGTCAATTTATATATTGGAGCTGATTGGCTGATGCGATATCAACTTGCACTTATCATTGCTTTATCACTGCTTTATAACTTCTCCAGGCTTAATACATCTGCCCCTATGTTTGTAGGCATTTTAAACTAGTCTTCATTTTATGGTGATTATGATTTAAAATATAAATACATGTTTCCTTATCACTGGTTATTAAGCTCATCTACTATTATATAGTTTCACAAAGTCATAATATCCAGAATCTATTGCAAAAAAAATTTGTATAATATATCAAGTTAATTAATTACACTGACAATGAAAGAATAAAATTTGAAATAATATAGTATCTGCGTGGAGTCTGCTTTTAGATCAGCCATATAAAACCAGTAATAAAGGACAGATTGTTACTGTTTATTCTTGATATTGCCATATGCACTAAAATGTCAATTCCTGCAAATCGGCACAGTGTGACAGGATATATAAAGTGCCATTTGGGGAAATTGCTCTGACTGTGTATGAGAGTGTCATTAACGTGGAATTAGTATTCAGCACAGAGTTTAAAAGGTTTCAGTGGATAAATGGTCTAGCAAATGGTGGCAAATGAGGTAAAAAGAATTTTATATTTGAAAAATAATTTGTGTCTATTATGCTAAGCTTTATATATAAGTACTGTATATGAAAATGTGTAATGAAAAATCCCATTTAAGCACATTATAAAAATACATTTCCATTTACAAGGTGCTTTTGTAATCGACAATGTAGAAATAAAATGCACGTAATGTCATAAAATATAAAAAACAATAAGCCAAATGTAGACAAAATATGCAAGGGGTTTTTGTTTTTCATGTCACTATGGCAACCTCATACAACCTACAGTTCATTCATTGGATCTCATCTATCAGAGCTAATTGGGGTAGGAAATACATCTATAGAAGTGACTGTGTTTTTATTTCTATGCCTGCTTTTGAACTTGTTGCTGTTACAAAGGTCCACATCCAATCTCATATCTTGTAGGAAAACCTGTTTGACAATCTAATGTCAAGCTGTTACTGTATGTTGAGGTACTTTATCTTTACTTTTGTGACTGTTTTACAGTACTTTTATTTTTCTGTACTTCTGATTTACAGTAGTACAACCAGTGCTCAAAATGGTCCTAGAGAGGTGGTGGAACTCCCCCCTTCCCCCATGCTTGTGAAGTAAAGGGATTGATCGCACAGCAAAAAGGGGCTTGGCATTGAAAAAGGGGACGTGGTCACCCGATAGTATCCCCAATTCAAATTACGTCGCACAGTAGCACAATCTTATTCACATTACACCACATAGTAGTGTCCCTTATTCATGTTATGACACACATTAGTGCCCCTTATACACAAATCCCACAGCAGTAGCACCCCTAATACACATAATGCCCATGGCAGTAGTGCCCCTTATTCAATACTCAGTGTAGTGGTGGTGCCAACAGTAGTAGTGCCCCTTATGTAGAGCCCATAGTATTTGTGCCCCTTATTCAGTGCTCCCAGTAGTAGTGCCCCTTATGTCCCCAGGAGTGATGACCCTTATTAAGTGCCCCCTATGCAATGTTCTTATTAGTATTGCCCCGAGTAGTAATGCCCCCATAGTTATGCCCCCTATAGTTATGTCCCCAGTAGATATGCCCCCTGTAGTTATGCCCGCTGTAGATATGCCCCCAGTTGGTGTGCCCCCAGTAGTTATGCCCCCAGTTGGTGTGCCCCAGTATTAATGCCCCCATAGTTATTTCCCCAGTAGATGTGCCCCTGTAGTTATGCCCACTGTAGATATGCCCCCAGTAGGTTTGCCCCCAGTAGTTATGCCCCCAGTTTGTGTGTCCCCAGTAGCTATGCCCCCATAGTTATGTCCACAGTAGATGTGCCCCCTGTAGATATGCCCCCAGTAGGTTTGCCCCCAGTAGTTATGCCCCCAGTTGGTGTGCCCCCAGTAGTAATGCCCCCATAGTTATGTCCCCAGTAGATGTGCCCCCTGTAGTTATGCCCCAAGCAGGTTTGTCCCAGTTGGTGTGCCCTCAGTAGTTATGCCCCCATTTGATGTGCCCCAAGTAATAATACCCCTGTAGTTATGTCCCCAGTAGATGTTCCCCCTGTAGTTATGCCCACTGTAGATATGCCCCCAGTAGTTGTGCCCCCAGTTGCTGTGCCCCAGTAATAATGCCCCTGTAGTTATGTCCCATGAAGATGTGCCCCCGGTAGTTATGCCCGCTGTAGATATGCCCCAGCAGGTTTGCCCCTAGTAGTTATGTCCCCAGTAGTTATTCCCCCAGTAGTAATGCCCCAAGTAGATGTGCCACAGTAGATGTGCCCCCTGTAGATGTGTCCCGTGTAGATGAGCCCCTAGTAGGTTTGCCCCCAGAAGTTGTGCCCCCAGTAGTCATGCCCTCAGTTGGTGTGACCCCAGTAGTAATGCCCCCAGTTGGTATGCCCCAGTAGTTATGCCCACTGTAGATATGTCCCCAGTAGGTTTGCCCCCAGTAGTTATGCCCCCGTAGTTATGTGCCCAGAATATGTGCCCCCTGTAGTTATGCCCACTGTAGATATCCCCCCTGTAGTTTTGCCCCCAGTAGCTGTGCCCCAGTAGTTGTGCCTCCAGTAGTAATGCCCCCATAGTTATGTCCCCAGTAGATGTGCCCCCTGTAGTTATGCCCACTGTAGATATGCCCCCAGTAGGTTTGTCCCCAGTAGGTGTGCCCCCAGTAGTCATGCCCCCAGATGGTGTGCCCTCAGTAGTAATGCCCCCAGTTGGTATGCCCAAAGTTTGTTTGCCACCCAGTAGATATGCCCCCAGTTACCCCCTCTAGTATCGCTGCTTACACACATAAAAGATTAAAAAAACAATACTCACCTGCCCCACTCCTGCTTCCGGACAGCAGCCTCTATCTGGCGCCTGCTCCTCGCAGCTATGGGAGAGACTTCATGATGTCTCTCCCATAGCGCACAGCCACACACACACTGCCTGTGCCGGAATCCGGAGCTCAGGAGCGAGCTCCAGCTTCCGGCTGTGCTTAGGGGGAAGGATCCGTGCCCGCTGCTAACACAGTCTCAGTGGATGCTCTGCATTTCCCTAGGGTAGGTGAGCCGGAGGAGGCGTAACTACGTTCCGTCTCCAAATGGAACTGATGGAACGCAGTTCTGCCCTGTTCTGGCTCACTTTAACCTCTGAGTACAACAAAGGCACAGGTCCTCTGGTAAAGATGTGCCCTTATACATCTAGCCTCAATACGCCACACAGTGTGAAATGCCAGGTCCCGTGCAACTCTGCTAGCATTGGACTTTTTTTTGTAGAAAATGAATTTCAGTTGCAATGTAATGTGACTAGGATGTACCAGGAGATTATTCTGATTAATTTCATATGTATTGTCACAGGGACAGCATAAACATGCCTGATATGGATGTGCAACAGTAGGGTGTTGAATCATGTCCAGGTATTCAGTTTGATCAATACTGAGCAACAGGAAGCATAATTACAGACATCTGTAAGCCTGCTGTTAAAATGGTTTCAGACACAAGATACAGTGTTCCTGATGGTAAACTAGTCACCCAGGTGATAGGCCAGGCGGGTGGCTATTGTTAGGGTCCTGGATCAATGGACTCTGGAGAATTTACACTTTGTATGCTAAGAACTGCTGTGATCTATTCTGTAACCTGTGACTTGAAGGTAACTGCTTATTTTTAGTTGTGAATTGACTACCTGTGCAAAAGCTGTGGAAAATAAACCTGCAGTGTCGAACTTTTACCCGGTGTATGTGATCCTTGTCACAGTATATTGTTTGTGACTGAGTCTGTACAATGGAGCAGAATGTACTGGTATTGGAAAAAATATGCAGCTGCTACATTGTAGCACCTTGTATACAGATTCAGAGACTCATTGCATTGCAACTTAGATGCATTTTCAGCAAAATAGATGCTAGCAAGATGCCCGGTGCTAGAAAAGTCCCACTAGACCTGATGCATTAAGAGGGGCTGTTTGGAGTGACTGCAGCAATGATGTGTGAGGACACATCTGTATACCTCATACTATGTTAATGCAGCATTTTTTGATGAGCATCACCTTAGTATACTATAATTAGGATCAAAACCCATATGAATTATTATTATTATATTATTTTTAAAGCACTACCATATTACACAGTGCTGTACATTATGACAAAAACAAATCGCTCTACACAAATGAATTTACAGTCTAACGTATGCAGAATATCAATTGATGTTCATGGTGAGGGAAATTTTATCTTGCAATTATAAAGCACTGCCATTATCAGCCAATAGTTAAAAATGGGCAGGGTGGATTGTACAGTTAGAGTAGGAGAGACAAAGCAAGATGGAGACAAAACACAGATAAATCAATGTAGAAAGCTAAAATAGTTTTTGGCAGACATAACTTTACTTCACAATTTATCTTAATTGTCCCATCTTTCTCTTCTGAATCTGGGACAGTGCTGTCACATTTTTTGCTCTCTGCCAGCTTAGGGTAGCTCTTCTTAATACCTGTATGATTGCCGAACATAGGATCCAGGCCCAGTTAAGGACTATGGCTCTAACTAGAGATGTGCCACGGAACAAATCTTGGGTTTTGGATTCTTGTTTTGGATCTGTATCTCCTTTGTGTTTTGGGTCTGTATTGGTTTTGCTAAAACTGCCCTTGCGGGTTTTGGCTCTGTATTTTTTGTCATAAAAACAGCTAAAATCACACAATTTAAGCCTGTTTTTGTTCCTACAGTATTATTAACCTCAATAACATTCATTTCCATTTGTTTCCAATTAATTTTGACCACCTCACAATTCAAAATATTGTTTTCATCTATTTTAGGCCAAAGGTTGCGTCGAGCCAGCTGGTCACTAACCAACACAGCAGAGGCACAAAAACGCAGCAGTTTACAGCAGATCTATGAAACATTGCCACACGGCAGTGGCAGAAATGAAAATTGGTGCAAGATGGAATTGTCCTTGGGCCATCCCTCCCAACCTTATGTTGGATATTAAAAAGGACATGCACAATTTAACAAAGCAAGCACTTCAGTGACAGGGACTGACACTTTTTTTGGATTAAGTGCTTGCTTTGTTTGGGCCCCCACAAAACAATTTTTTAGAAGGACTAGCTCTGATCAATAATAATGAGGATGTTGTTGATGAGGGTGTTAATTACATTATAATCTTGTACAATAAATGTAATGTCTTTGCAGCAAATGATATAACATGGAGGAGGGGCCTAGATGGCTAATGTCCCTACCTCTACTAACTCTGGCCTCACAAATGGAGCAGATGCCTTCACAAACATTGTCAGGATTTGGGAAGAAATAATCCCACACCCAAGAGGTGTCTGTTTTGGTCTTAGGCCCAGGCATCACAATGGCTTTCATTATATCACAGGCAACACCTGCAGCCACTGGTGGCTGATTAACACAAACAACAACATCATCATCATCATCATCAACATCCCACTCATCTTGTCCCACTTCCACAACAAATCCTCAATTTCTATTATGTCCTCCTCCTCATCATCTTTACTTGTACTGCTCCCCACATATGCAAATGGTGCAGATATGGTAGAAGGAGGTAAAAGAGGCTTTTCTATGAGGACAGTGTTAGAAATGTCAGACTCACACATAGCTGACGTGGACACTCCTAAACGTTCCTCAAGAATGTCTGAGGCTTCTGAATGCACAGTTTGTCTTATTACCTCTGCAGCTAACTTTATTTTTGATGTTTTCTTCTTTAGCACTGTAAAATTAAATGATTTTACATACCCTGACTTAAGCCCTCTATACCCCTTGGCATCGGCCTTAGTAGATGACATTGTCAGACTTGTATCGTCATGAATGATGGCAGCACCTGCACCACAAGTAGGTGCTTCCTGCTCTCCTCTCAATTGTTCATCCTCCATATCTATCCACAAACACAAATGAATTGGGGTACAGCTCACACCACAATTTTAACAAAAAAATTAATAGTCAGAAATAGTAATTAAACACTGTGGTTATTTTCACCAACGGTGTCGCACAATATGTGTATGAGTATGAAATAATAATATACAGCAGTCTGACTGGCAGTGTCACAGTACTTATGAAAATAAAATAAAAATTGTATAGTACACTGGGCTACAGCACAAACAAACAATATATATTTTTTATAAATTTATACTTGAGGCTTTTTGGCTTACACTGGGGCCGAGCCCCTGGATGGATGGACAGATCACCCCTAGGATGGACAGATCACCACTTGTCAGATACATCACCAGACAGAGCACCCCTGGACTGATACTGACACATAGGACACACCAGCCACTTGATGTACACACACAGAATACTGGGATTATTTTTAACACTGGGGCATTTCCCATGGATGTATAGTTACAGATCACCCCTTGTTGTCAGATACACCAACAGATGACAGACAGAGCACCCCTGGACTGATAAACCAGCCTTACAGCAGCCAGCATCCCAACGCCATAGAACCCCAGCACGGAGATGGACCCACCCGTTCAGTGCACTCTCCACAGCCAGAGTGAAAATGGCACTGATCACTGGGACCTATATAGAATCCAAAACCCTGTGAGAATCCGACTGTGGGATGATGTTTTGCCTCATTTTGAGATCTGAGTCTGGCGGGAAGCCCAGAGCCAGACTCAGATCTGTACTCGGAATGCAAAGTTCGGGTGGGTCTGGATCTCAGAGAACAAGACCCAATCATCTCTAGTTCTAACACCTGGAATTCTCACAGGGTCCATTGTTGGTAATATAAATGCATGTTTTTAGCTTGTGTATGGAGAGGATTTCTTTAAAACACACTCATATTTTACCTGATTCCAAACAATAACAAAATGAGCATACAGTAGATACTGTCATATTATTTTCATTCAACAAACAATGAAAGAGCATCAGAGTCATGTACATGGACTCTCTGAACTACTGTACTTCAGCTGTAATTATCCCACGCCAGATCTCCTCATTCTCTAAGCAGTCCATTTGTTGAGGGATCCCACCATCCATCTACCTTTTACTCCTCTGCCATCAGATTTCAGCAGACAATAAAGCCAATAAGTAGTAAATTTACCCCTATGACTACCCAGGGTCATGGAGAGAGATAAAGTACTATTGGGAACAAGTACTGTATGGTGGACATGGCATAATTGGGCGTGTGGTCACCCCCCAAATAAAAACATATATACATATAAAATTTTATGACTGCTGCGGTGGTGTGGGGGGGGGGGGAGGCTCCATTTGCCCTCAGCCAGGGTCAGATTTTTTTTAGGGGGATGATCAGTATCTTACTTGACCCCAGAAAGCAGTTCCCTCCTCCTCTGCACATCTTATCAGTGATATTTGGGAATATGGAGCATATGCACTAGAGAGCAAAGTCTCTGGAACAGTGCCAGATTCTTTGCTTGCACTTTATGGTGCCATCGTCCCCGAGATGCCATTGGGAAGAGGGTGTTGTGGAGGAGTCACACTTTCCAGAGCAAGGTAAGTACATTATACTTGGGGGTGGACCTGGGCCCTCACTGGGCCCCTCTAACAAGCCTTGGCCAAGGTAATTGATACTCACTCCCCCTCCTCTCTGCGGCACTGTGTCTACAATAGTGTTGAGGTTTATGGGGCCAATTCAGTAAGGTTAACAAATTCTGCTAATCAGCAGAATTTGCTAACCATTAGCATGCATGCTGGGGGCTGCCCAGCGCTGGGCAAGGCCGTCCAGCACACTGACCGGTGCCTTCCCACCTGCTTCAAGCAGAAATTGTGAACAGCACACAATTTTTGCTTGTTAGCAGAAATTGAGGATGACTCCTGCCGGCACAGCTTAGCTGCGGCCGCAGGAGTCCCGGTGCCATTTTTGTTGTCGCAGGGGCTGCGTGTGACATCACGCAGCTGCTGCGGCCACATCCCTGACACGCCCCCGTTCGTGCATACCAGCCCACCATTTGGGCTGGCACGCCCCTGCAATGCTCCGTTTCCATCCAGAAAACAGAGTTGCTGCCCCCCTACCGCCCCGCGACCACCTCTGCCTAATTGACAGGCAGAGGTGATCGTAATTTCTGCTCCCCCCCCCGCAGAAATTGCAGGCGCATGTGCAGTAGGGCCTGCTGCGCATGCGCGCGCAGCCCCTCAGCAAAAATTCGGTACAAATCGCTACTTGCGATTCATACTGAATTTGCCCCTATGTCTCTTTCCATATTTGCACTGTTTTTGACTGAGTTGGTTAATCACCCAGTTTAATCCACATTTTATGCTGGGTACACACTAAACAATTTGTGTACACAGTGATGGCATGATGTGATGGAGCAATACAGCCATACTGTCCCAACATCAGCTTTAAAATGGCGGGACTGGTGGTAAGATGGTCAAACATTGAAGAACATCATGTAATTAGATATTTCTATCTAAAGGGGAAATCAGCATTAAAATTGATTCGCCAACTTTCATCACTGCTCATCTTGAATGCCTGTCCTGCCATTTTCAAAGGCAGTCAGTGCAACAACCCCAAACCTGTTTCTTTGACATGACATTATTATGGAACACAACGACAAGATGGCAATTAATTCCAGCTGCTGATGTGCCCTTTAGTTGCAGAAGAGTACACTCTACAGTGGCCATGTTAAATGACAGGTTACTCTGAGGATACTGTTATTGAACTGAATGTGTAAGCACTGATTGGATAAGAGCCAGATGGTTTCTATGGCAGTGTCCACTATCAGCCAATCAGTGGACTCTGCCATAGAAGCTGTCCGGCTCTTAACCAGCAGCCATGCTGCATGACCATAGGGTCAATGTTCATCTGATGGTTGCGTCTTTGCACACAATCCAGAGATTTCTGCCAATGGGCGTCTCAATACAAATCCCAACATCTGCAACATTTGCAAACTTGCTCACAGCCAGTACAAACAAATTTGAAGCTGCTGTGATATTAGTGTAACAATCTCTAAAGCAGGTTCAGGAAATTAATGAATTTGACTTTGACCTCCCTGTATAGCTGTCGGATTGCTGTTCGAGAGAAATGGAATCAGGGTGGAATTTGATAGCATGGTCACATGACCTATACTAATTTAGTGAAACCTGTTGCAGATGTTGCACACAAATCCAGTGCCATCATGGCTGTCATGGCTTTGGTGATCTGCTATGCAACAGAATAATTGATGTCATACTCGCTTTCTTTTTCAAATGATTGACAAATTTCTCTGATGCCCCTACTGGGATGATAATCTAAAACCAACATAAACTGCCCTAGTGCCCTGAGATTATAATTGGGAATTAGGGATTGCATTAGAGGAGCCAGACTGCATTTGATCTAATGATACAGGACTACTTAATACTGTTCCAGAGGAGGCCAATAATGAGGGTGTTGAAGGTGAAGATGCATGAAGAATTTTACCATGCTGCTGGTAGCTGTTTACTGGAATGCTTATTGTACGTGATTTCACTTTTTTGGATAAACCACTTGCATGATTATGCTGCAAATTATATATTAAACTAGGAGGTGCCTAGATGGTTAGAATTCCTACCACAACTTATATTGGTGTCACAAAGGCTTAACAAATATTGTCTGGTTGATTTTGTACATATCAGGAGCATGAAGGGGGGGGGGGGGGCACTGGTTTCTACTTTACTTGGCAAGGTATCATCATCTCATCATCATCATCATCATCATCATCATCTTTTTCAAGTACAATTTATTCTTAATCATTATCAGATACATCATCATGTTGCAGACTAACAGCATATAAATTTGCATCTCTATTTCTAATTCATCCCCAATTCTACTTATCGTTACATTTTCAGATGATTTAGGCATTTTGGGAAAATATTGCTCAGAAGCTATCACAGCTTCAAAATGTCTGACACATTCTGTACATGCTGCTCATGGACACCTTTGGACCTCTGGATTCTTCTGTAAACACTCATTTTGTTCTTTGGCCTCTGTTATATTATGGATACAGTATGTCTGTTTTGGTGGTGACACCAGTCACACTACCAGTACTACCACTCATGTAACCAGTGGCTAGAAGTGCTTGGGACATTGCAGATAATTCATGATTATATTGGCCACTCACCTCTAACATTGGCATTTTTTTACTTGCGCGATGCTGCCATGCTGAGCAATAAGTAGCCGTGGTCTGAGCCTTACTTTGCCACTGCAGGAGGTATTTGAAATATTATTTTCCTAATTTTGGACAAATCACTGCATTTAGCATTACTGACATTCCTACAGCCAGTCATATCACCACAAGCAGACGTTTGACATTGGGCAAGATTTGTGTGATTTATAATGGCCTTAATGAAATTTCTTCTTCCTATATGAAATTTGTTCCACTAGTTGAATATTTAGAATTACTAGTAGCAGTACTAGTATATTCCTCGTGACCCATAGACTGATCATCACTGCATAATATAACACATGATTTTACAATTAAAAGCAACTGGTAAACAGTACATTATAATTACACACAGTGAGATAGGGAAGGGATGACTGATACAAATAAAATACCAGTAGTAGCCAAAACTTTTGCAGATTTCTAGGTAAACTGTGAGATATGCCTTGAAAAAGGAACCTTAATGTTCCAAAACGCATTGGCACCATCACCCCTTGGACCAGAGGAGGATTACCTACCACAGGAAGGACTTAAGATCTGGGAGCCTATGCAGGGCAAGTCCGGACTTCCCTGCATTCATCACCACCTGCTGCTCCCCAACGTATCCCTCGGTAGGACTCCTCTTGAACTACATGTTTTTATTTTGTCCACACAATGCCTGTATGTATGGTAATTTTATAAGTCATATGATTTGGATGCTACAGAGTGTAATACATTTTGATACTTTTTTACTTTGTTTTATCTGAAGTATCCCTATAGCAACTGGGTAGCACCACATTTTAATACCAACTACCACTTTTGCCATGTGATATATTTCAGCACACATTGTAAGCACAACAAGATTTTTTTGGGAGGATGGATAAGTTCACTGACACATACCACCATAGTAGCCCAAATTTTGCAGGAGCCTAGGTACTGTAAACTGTGATATTCTGTAACTCTGCACTCAATATAAGATATTTGGGGGGGTATTTTTAACAAGTGTTTAAATTTAAAATGTAAAAATTTATTTTGGGGGATAATGTTACTGATAAATGCAGATAACTGATGGTTCGCAGTTCAAACAATATAATTAGTGCAACCAATATAAGTAAAATTACAAACAGAATAACATTGTTACAGTTGGTGCTACAAGAATTGCATGACGTTGTTCAATGCACAAGAACAGGTAGTTTGAGCAGCTCTCTTGTGTAGGATCTGCAAATCCTACAGTACATGAATAGTATAAAGGAAAAAAGGGAGCCCTAGTGCTTAACAAACTTTTAAAATATGTAGTGAAACAATCAACCAGAATATATGATTAATTAAACCAATATTGAAAATAATGAATCTAATCATTAAATACATCAAGTGTCCTGGAAGCGATCATTTGTCTACATACAGTGTCAAATGGCAGATGAGTGTCCTCACAGTGTACTTATTACTGTATGTCATCAAAAGCCATGAGCACAGAGAATTTAAATGTTTCTATATTTAATCTAATTAATTTCAAGTTTGGGTTATGCAATCAAAATAAAGTCAGCAAGATCAGATATTTACAGGAAAATGCTTGTTACAAAGTCTGATTTTGGGGCAAAGATTCAATTTGACTTGGTACTACTATTCCCAAACCCACCTCATACCAAAGATGTTGCTATGCACCAACCTGATAAATGACTGTACCCCACAACCCACCCAACGCCCCAGATATTAGTAAACACCCCTCAGATACTGTACATGACTATAGTCCCCCAACCCACCTCACCTCCCAGATAATATCAGCATACACCTCCACCTAGCCACCAGATAACCGCACATAGCCCTCCCCAGGTACTGACCTTTGCTTGCTGTCTTTTCCTCACAAGTTGGCTGCAGGGGAAAATTCAGTGCAGGGATATTGAAGTGCAACAGGGTCTTGGGATGGGGCAAGGACTAAAGGAAGAACCACAAGCTCAGGAATTACAAATGGCAACATTGTTGGCTGCTCCCAGGGGAGGAGCCAGTCATCAGCATCTTTGATGAATCCTTATCCCTACTGTGTAGATCAGTTCCTGGGGAATGGCAGTCCAGTCTTGGGGAGAACATGGTTGGGGGGTGTATAGTAATCCACCTGCCTAGGACTGTCTGTGAGGAGTTGTCAGGGAGGGATGGTTGAAAATTAGTGAAAGTACAGTATGTCACAAATGTAGAGGGAAAGTAGTAGGAAGTAGATGAGGTATATATAGGGCGGAATAGACATTGTAGATGTTACTGATCAGTAGAAGATCATGATTAAGGTTTTGAGATAAATGAGCAGCCACTTGTGTAAATTTAGCAAAGATAATATTTTATATCATATGAGCTGCTGGCCATGCCCCCAGCCCATCTGTCTTCCATGAATAGCTGCTGTGCGCATTCGCAAAGTGTCTATTCACCACTGCAGCACTGCTCTGCTGGCAGAGCAGAGTTCCAGGAGCCTCCTAACCTACCCTCCACCCATCGCAGGACAGTGCAACCCGTGGGTGGGACAGCGGGACAGTCCCCAAAAAATGGGACTGTCTCGTGAAAACTGGCACAGTTGGGATTTATGCATATATGTGAACCTAAAACCCATCCATACAGCAACACACTGGCTAGGAAGCATCCTTTTCTACAGCTAGTAACTATATAACTACCTCCAATTGTTAAACTTCAGTTGGACTCACTTTCTTAAACTTAACATGTCTAAGACAGAGCTTACAGTCTTCCTACCTCACTCAATTTCATCATCTCTTCAGGATAAACCTTTTTTTTTTACTTTGGAGGCAACAAATGTTTACTAAAGGCCATTTTAGATTGATTTAGATCAATTTTAAATTAATGATTAATTTTATCTAAATTGATGTGTTTCAGGAGCTGTAACACATTTTCACTATTGTAACAGACAATTTTTTATATTGATTTTTAAATGTTAGTACAGTAAATGTGTGTTGTGGCTTGTGAAACACATCAATCTAAATGAAAATGTACTTTTAGTAAAAATATCTGACTGGACTACTGCAATCTCCTCTTCTCTGGCCTCCTTGTCTCCCACTTCTTTTCCATTCCAATCTATTCTCAATGCCACCGTTTATGAAATTTATTTATTTATTTATTAATAGTTTCTTATATAGCACAGAAAATTATGTTGCGTTTTACAATTGGACACAATGATAAAACAAAACTGGGTAATAACAAACAGTCATAGAGGTAGGAAGGCCCTGCTCGAAGGCTTACAATCTATAGGGAAATAGGCATTTATACAAAAGGATAGGTGCTATCTATTACATAGTTGTCCACCAGATTGTAAAGGTTCTAGGTGGGTTGCATGATATCACATCACAGCAATGATGACCCAGAGTCAGAAGGAAGGGAAAGAGAAGAAAGAGAAAATAAGTGGAGGATATGTGCGGACTGTACAGTGGGGACATAATTTGATAGGAAAGCTTATAAAGGTTGAGTGAGCGGTTTGGAATGTGATAAGCTAGCCTGAAGAGGTGAGTTTTCAGGGAGACTTAGAGTTTGGAGACTAGGGGAGAGACATACTATATTGTGCATGGGAGGGCACTCCACAGAGTGGGTGCAGCCCAAAGAAAGTCCTGCAATAGTGCATGGGAGCGAGTAATGAGTGTGGATGAGAGATGTAGATCTTGTGAAGAGCGGAGAGGTCGGGTTGGGATATATTTTGAGATAAGCAAAGAGATGTACATTGGTGTAGTTTGGTTAATGGTATTGTGTGTGAGTAAAAGTATTTTATACTGAATATGGTAGAATACAGGTAACCAATGGAGGGACTGACAGAGTGGATCTGCAGCCGACGAACGTCTAGCAATGAAGATTAGCCTCACAGCTGCATTCAGAATGGATTGTAGTGGTGAGAGTCTTTTTTTAGTAAGACCAGCTATCTTCAAATGCACTGTGTCTGCCATTCCTCTCCTGTAGGTCCTTTCCCTTCAGAACCCAGTGCAAATTTCTTCCACGTACTGTACTTACAAAGGCCTCACACAATTATCTATTTACAGTACAACTCCGACCTCATGTCCCTTCACACTACCGACCACCGGCTTCACTGCAGAAGTGAATGCTGCCTCTCCCCCAGCTGATTAATTCCTACTCCCTCCTTCAAGATTTTGTCTACTGGAATTCTCTTTCTCTGCCTATCAGACTCTCCATCACTATACAAAGCATGAAATGTGCTCTCGAGACTTAGGGGGTAAGTCAGAGTTGATAGCAGCAGCAAATTTGTTAGCAGTTGGGCAAAACCATGGGGATAATTCTGAGTTGATCGCAGCAGGATTTTTGTTATCAGTTGGGCAAAACCATGTGCACTGCAGGGGAGGCAGATATAACATGTGCAGAGAGAGTTAGATTTGGGTGTGGTGTGTTCAATCTGCAATCTAAACTGCAGTGTAAAAATAAAGCAGCCAGTATTTACCCTACACAGAAACAAAATAACCCACCCAAATCTAACTCTCTCTGCACATGTTATATCTGCCCCCCCCCCCCCCCCCCTGCAGTGCACATGGTTTTGCCCAACTGCTAAAAAAATTCCTGCTGCGATCAACTTGGAATTACCCCCATGTGCACTGCAGGTGTGGCAGATATAACATTTGCAGAGAGAGTTAGATTTGGGTGGGTTATTTTGTTTCTGAGCAGGGTAAATACTGGCTGCTTTATTTATACACTGCAATTTAGATTTCAGTTTGAACACACCCCACCCAAATCTAACTCTCTCTGCACATGTTATATCTTCCCCCCTTGCATTGCACATAGGGGGTAATTTCAAGTTGATCGCAGCAGGAATTTTTTTAGCAATTGGGCAAAACCATGTGCACTGCAGAGGAGGCAGATATAACATGTGCAGAGAGAGTTAGATTTGGATGGGGTGTGTTCAATCTGCAATCTAGATTGCAGTGTAAAAATAAAGCAGCCAGTATTTACCCTGCACAGAAACAAAATAACCCACCCATATCTAACTCTCTCTGCACATGTTATATCTGCCTCCCCTGCAGTGCACATGGTTTTCCCCAAATGCTAAACAATTTCTTGCTGCGATCAACTTGGAATTACCCCCATAGTTTTGCCCAACTGCTAACAAATTTGCTGCTGTGATCAACTCTGAATTACCCCTCTACTTTTTTATCAAAGCCTTCTAACCCTCACCCTGGCCCATTGTCTCTCCCCTCTGTGTCACCCTTGTCTAACTCCCGCTTAAATTTAGTTTCTTAGCCCCCATGCGTAGTGCTTTCTACCCTTATGTGTGTTTCCCTTCCCTCACTCATACTACCATCTTCTCCCCACTGTCAACATTTGTGTTCAATGGGTGCAGATTATTTGTTTATTATAAATGCTGATGTAGCAATGTTTATAAACCTTGTAGTCCATATACTGCATTGTTTTGTGCTGTATGTTTCCTTTTCTTGTTTTATCCACATTATTTCTGTTTCTGTACATTGTAAGGTGCAGTTGAATTGTATATTTTTATTCTATTAATCAGTGGGAATTTTGAAGTGGGGGTATAGAAAATGTAAATGGATTTTGTGTTTACAACAGGGTATATTAGCGAATTATCACCACAGACTATGGTGGGCTTATCTCTCCCAGGCTGTATGGCACAGGGCTTTCATTTGCATTTTCACACTGCAAGCACTGCCTAATATAACAGTGACATTACAGGGGTTCCAGGGTAATTTCACAAGCTAGACATTGGCTCCCCAACAATCCTACAATTGATAGATGTCAGTATAGGCATACAGGGATGGCCCCTATGTCCCACCTGCGGGCCTCAGTGTCCTGCAATGGGGGTGGGGGTGTAGTTGGGGGGAGCTCAAACCAAGGGTAAGCAGCTGGTGAATAGATGCTGTGCACATAGGCACAGCACCTATTTACAGTGTAGACAGAGCCTGGGAGAAGCCCAGCATATTGGAGAGTGCTGGGCACGCACCCACAGTGACAGGAATGGGGGTGCAGTGAGGCTCCACACCATTTCCCTTAGGCACTGACCCCTTTGCTGGCACAGTCACGGCTTTGGTGCCCCAAGGGTCCCAATCCGCTGATCACCAATGTTGATAGATTTAGTGCTGTCGTGTGTGTGTGCTCCAAACCCTGACTCATTGACACCGCCAGTTCTTGTACACTACCATCCTGGCATTTCCAGGCCTCACTAATACATCACGTTTAGATATTGTCCTCTTTACTCCTGAGGTTAAGTATTCTCCTTTCCCTTCCTATGTTTTGTTTATTGTCCTCTGCCCTTCCCCATTTTGAATTGTCATTTTCCCCCATGTGTCGCACACCCCTCCCCTTCCTATGGATAACTTACCATTGCATGCATGCCCAGGTTCTCTCAAGCTCCGCTACTGCTCCAGGTTATTTCATAGGTGATGTATGTGATGCTGTCTGTAATCCCGGTGCCAGCTGCCAGGTCACACTACTAGTGGACTGTGGAAGAGAGGCAGACTAACCAGCACACTAGATACAGTGAAACTCGTCTGTCGGATGGCAGGTACCTGAGAGGATGGGTCGGTAGGTAATGTGCTACAGCATACTGGACCACATCACCATATGTGGGCCTATATTAAATGGAAGGCCTGGCGATGTAGCTCCACCTGCCCCACTGTTACTCCAGTTGTGTTTGTTTATAATTATTATATATGTGTGTGTGTGTGTGTGTGTGTGTGTGTGTGTGTGTGTGTATATAGATACACATTGCAAACCTCCATCATGATAAACATAATAAAAAGGTGATTTTAGAAGTTTATTGTTGTCTTAAATGCTTACTGTAGGTAGCTAATTTATTTTTAAAAAATACTGTAGGAATGTCAGTTAACATCGTTCTCACAGTACCAATGTTGAGGACTACACAATGTTTTGTAACCAATGTTAGAAAACATTGTTTAACCAATGTTTTCTTTCAATGTCCCATTCCCAGGACACAGATGGAGTGATGAGGAGGTGCCAAGAGATGCAGCAGTTAAGATAGGGGGAGGAGGGGACACAAATCAGAGTGATGTTGAGGAGTTGTGATTTTGACTTCTCCGAGGGGGAGCAGGGCCTGGAGTTCTATGGTACTCTGAAACCTTGCTGTAGCCAGGAGCAATTAGTAAGACGTACTTTGGGCCAAAGATCTGTCTCTGGCAACCAGCAACCATGCTGGAGCCAGGAGCAGCAGCACAGCAACAGCAGGAGTCAGCTGAAACTACAGGGCTACAGATCTTGCTGTCACATGTATAGCATCCAAGATGCCCCCCACCTTCCTGCTGTATGACACTCCCTGGCCATGTGCTGTCTCTTCTGCCTCCTGCTGTACTGCTGCACACTGCCAGCAGCAAGCTCCCGGTCAGTGGAAACAAAGTGCCAACGTATGCCGCCACATATCAACCACTGCTTTTAATCAGTTTTGAAATGATAATGTTTTTTCCAGTTGTCTTTATATCAGTAACATTTATAATAAACACTGTGCACAATAATAACCAGCATATTGTGTAAATCAAACTTGCTATTCTCCCAGGGTTTAATTCATGGATATATTAGTCTGAATACACAACTACAACCACAAGCTACCTTACCTAAAGTTAAAAGTCCAGTTAACCATGCACAAAGGTAATCCACTCCACTGAACAATACAACTTTGAGGATAACTGTTTAACACATACTGTATTGTGTTCATTTTATGTTGTGATCCTATGATTACCTTCCCCCACTATAAACCCTTCACCATTCCCTGCAAGTCACTTCCACTATTTGTATTAAAAATACATGACATGTTTATTCATTATCTATTGCCTTAAATCACAATTCTCCACCTGCCCATCAAAATCTCTGGTATCTGATTGACAATACTTTCAAACAATAGATAATGCCCTGGAGCTAGTGCTCACCAATCCAGGCCAACCAATTACTGATGCAATAATACGGGACATCAAGAAACATTTAAGAGCACAAAATTCTGATCAGCATTTTGAAAGAGGAGTGTG
Source organism: Pseudophryne corroboree (assembly GCF_028390025.1). NCBI lineage: Eukaryota > Metazoa > Chordata > Amphibia > Anura > Myobatrachidae > Pseudophryne > Pseudophryne corroboree. Next base: position 581,498,521 of record NC_086444.1, on the reverse strand, counting down.
TTACTGCACATACTTGAGTCTTCCTGTTCTCCTCGGATGCTTCATGCCCTACCCAAGATGGCCACAGAGATCTCTATTGAACATGTACAGAGTCAACTTCAGACTATGTGAGACTGTGTTAGAGAAATCACATATCTTCCACTAAGAGTCAGAGAGACCTGAATTACTATATCTGTAATCCACAATGGTTACAGTGTTCATACACCACTTCCCTTTTCCCTGCCTGCATACACTCACTGACTGGTGAGCTGTATGACACCCTGCGACACTGAAGCTCAACTCCATGATAACCATTGTATAACAGTGAGTATGACTGAACCTGCTATTTTTCAATAAAGCAACCACTGGTTAAGTAACTGGCCTGTTCATAGTAATAATATCAGCTTCTGATGTGTGCTTGTATACAGTAACTGCAATAATAACGCTTGCTCACACATCACTTTCAACACAGCATTCATTATTTAAAAAGTATGCAAAGATAGACAAAACACATCCACATTCCACCAATTGCAACTCATTTTAGAGGTAACACTGGAAGAAGTGTGCTTGAGATCTCTATGCATAAACACAGTCTGACTAGTGTCAGATGCAAAGGCACATAGTGGCAAGTGACAGCCAGTGGTGGCTCCAGATGTGGGGCTGCAGCGCAGTCCAAACTCAAATAGGGGAGTCACACAAACTGCCACCACAAACACTGACAAACTACACTGGCCAAGACCCACTGGCAGTTGGTGTGGCTCCCCTATTTGTGCTGCATCCCCACACTAAGAGACGCCACTGTTTGCAACTAACACTTTGCTACAGCTCCAACTGACACTCCCCTAAGCTTAGCTTCTGTACTGAAGAGCCATGTGGGAAGCCAAACCCACTTCAGCAAAAGCAAAAGCACTGCACTCAAATCAATGATATAGACTTTCTACCCTTGTTCCTCTACCCACTAGTGATTAAAGTCCCCTCCCTCCCACTCCCACATTCCTACATTCCCACCTACCCACCTACCCTTCCTCTGTACATTCCTAATTCTATGTGATTTATCTGAGTAATACATACTGTACGGACAATACAATCCTGTTTTTAATAGTGATGTGCACCGGAAATTTTTCAGGTTTTGTGTTTTGGTTTTGGATTCGGTTCCGCGGCCGTGTTTTGGATTCGGACGCGTTTTGGCAAAACCTCCCTGAAATTTTTTTTGTCGGATTTGGGTGTGTTTTGGATTCGGGTGTTTTTTACAAAAAACCCTCAAAAACAGCTTAAATCATAGAATTTGGGGGTCATTTTGATCCCATAGTATTATTAACCTCAATAACCATAATTTCCACTCATTTTCAGTTTATTCTGAACACCTCACACCTCACAATATTATTTTTAGTCCTAAAATTTGCACCGAGGTCGCTGGATGACTAAGCTAAGCGACCCAAGTGGCCGACACAAACACCTGGCCCATCTAGGAGTGGCACTGCAGTGTCAGGCAGGATGGCACTTCAAAAAATAGTTCCCAAACAGCACATGATCCAAAGAAAAAAAGAGGCGCAATGAGGTAGCTGTGTGACTAAGCTAAGCGACCCAGGTGGCCGACACAAACACCTGGCCCATCTAGGAGTGGCACTGCAGTGTCAGACAGGATGGCACTTAAAAAAAATAGTCCCTAAACAGCACATGATGCAAAGAAAAAAAGAGGTGCACCAAGGTCGCTGGATGGCTAAGCTAAGCGACACAAGTGGCCGACACAAACACCTGGCCCATCTAGGAGTGGCACTGCAGTGTCAGGCAGGATGGCACTTCAAAAAAATAGTCCCCAAACAGCACATGATGCAAAGAAAAAAAGAGGCGCAATGAGGTAGCTGTGTGACTAAGCTAAGCGACCCAAGTGGCCGACACAAACACCTGGCCCATCTAGGAGTGGCACTGCAGTTTTCTAGTGAGAGGATGAGTGCTTCCATCCTCATGTGAAGCTGAACCACTAGCCATGAACATAGGCCAGGGCCTCAGCCGTTCCTTGCCACTCTGTGTCGTAAATGGCATATTGGCAAGTTTTCGCTTCTCCTCAGACGCTTTTAATTTTGATTTTTGGGTCATTTTACTGAACTTTTGTGTTTTGGATTTTACATGCTCTCTACTATGACATTGGGCATCGGCCTTGGCAGACGACGTTGATGGCATTTCATCGTCTCGGCCATGACTAGTGGCAGCAGCTTCAGCACGAGGTGGAAGTGGATCTTGATCTTTCCCTATTTTACCCTCCACATTTTTGTTCTCCATTTTTTAATGTGTGGAATTATATGCCAGTATCAATAGCAATGGCCTACTACTATATATACTGTGCACAACTGAAATGCACCACAGATATGGATGGATAGTATACTTGACAACACAGAGGTAGGTAGAGCAGTGGCCTACTGTACCGTATTGCTATATATTATATACTGGTGGTCAGCAAACTGTGCAAAACTGAAATGCACCACAGGTATGGATGGATAGTATACTTGACGACACAGAGGTAGGTAGAGCAGTGGCCTACTGTACCATACTGCTATATATTATATACTGGTGGTTAGCAAACTGTGCAAAACTGAAATGCACCACAGGTATGGATGGATAGTATACTTGACGACACAGAGGTAGGTAGAGCAGTGGCCTTCTGTACCGTACTCCTATATATTATATACTGGTGGTCAGCAAAATTATGCACTGTACTCCTACAATGCAGCACAGATATGGAGCATTTTTCAGGCAGAGAACGTATAATACTGGTGGTCACTGGTCAGCAAAACTCTGCACTGTACTCCTCCTATATAATATACTGGTGGTCCCCAGTCCCCACAATAAAGCAGTGTGAGCACAGATATATGCAGCACACTGAGCACAGATATGGAGCGTTTTTCAGGCAGACAACGTGTAATACTGGTGGTCACTAGTCAGCAAAACTCTGCACTGTACTCCTCCTATATAATATACTGGTGGTCCCCAGTCCCCACAATAAAGCAGTGTGAGCACAGATATATGCAGCACACTGAGCACAGATATGGAGCGTTTTTCAGGCAGACAACGTATAATACTGGTGGTCACTGGTCAGCAAAACTCTGCACTGTACTCCTGCTATATAATATACTGGTGGTCCCCAGTACCCACAATAAAGCAGTGTGAGCACAGATATATGCAGCACACTGAGCACAGATATGGAGCGTTTTTCAGACAGACAACGTATAATACTGGTGGTCACTGGTCAGCAAAACTCTGCACTGTACTCCTCCTATATAATATACTGGTGGTCCCCAGTCCCCACAATAAAGCAGTGTGAGCACAGATATATGCAGCACACTGAGCACAGATATGGAGCGTTTTTCAGGCAGACAACGTATAATACTGGTGGTCACTGGTCAGCAAAACTCTGCACTGTACCCCTCCTATATAATATACTGGTCCCCAGTCCCCACAATAAAGCAGTGTGAGCACAGATATATGCAGCAAACTGAGCACAGATATGGAGCATTTTTCAGGCAGACAACGTATAATACTGGTGGTCACTGGTCAGCAAAACTCTGCACTGTACTCCTCCTATAATACTGCTGGTCCCCAGAATAAAGATATGCAGCCCCCTGAAACAAACTGAGAGGACGCCAGTCACGTCCTCTCACTATCATTTCCAATGCACGAGTGAAAAATGGCAGCGACGCTCGGCTCCTTATATAGAATCCGAATCTCGCGAGAATCCAACAGCGGGATGATGACGTTCGGGCGCGCTTAGGTTAACCGAGCCATACGGGAGAATCCGAGTATGCCTCGGACCCGTGTAAAATGGGTGAAGTTCGGGGGGGTTCGGTTTCCGAGGAACCGAACCTGCTCATCTCTAGTTTTTAATGGATGCCTTGCACCTATCATGCTGGTGCAAGTACTGATACTAATAATAAAAGCTGCAGCAGGTGCTGTAAAATCATTGAGCATCCAAGCTTGCTGTTTGCAGATGATCAGATTAACAGATTCTCACATTAACTGTATGTAGTGTCACATTAGCATAAGGTAGTAAATTACTCTAACACTACTACCTGCAAATACAGCCACTTTGCGTCCAACTCAGAATCGGCTCCATAATTATCAGCATAGTGAGATTAGGTGAGCACTGTTTCATTCCTTTTTATGATTGCTAATCAGGAGGGTGGTTACTATTGTAACTAAGCAGTACCAGAAAGACTAGGGAGTATCCCAATACGTCTGCACACCACCAGATAATCCATTCTTTTTTAATTGATAACATCAGTTGCTGTATTTACTCAAAATCTATAACTATAAAACCAGGGGCATAGCCAGAAATTTGTGGGCCCCATAGCAACATTTTGAAGGGCCCCCCGTCATAATGCTTCTAGAGAGACACTTCTCTGCAGCAGTTGTTATTTTATGCCACATAATAGTGCCCTATTTTATTTTCTGAACCATAGTAGAGCCTTATTTAATGTTATGCCCCATAGTAGTGCCCTAGTTTCTTTTATGAATCGTAGTAGTGCTTAAGTTCACCCTATGTCACATTTCAGAGCTGCCAGTACACATTATGCTGCACAGTACCCCCAATTCAAATTACGATATATAGTGCTCCCCATTCATATTGTGCCTCATTACAGTGCCCCAGTTAATATTATCTAACATTAAAATGCCCTCCAGTTCATTTTATACCACACTACAATCAGCAATCCTAGATATATTGAAGGCCCCAGGGAAAAAGGTTGAAAGGACCCCTACGTACCACCCAATGGCAAAAAATGTATATAACACATGTAACTTTAACAGGGAAGGTGGGACCCTCTCAGCTCTGGGCCCCATAGCAGCTGCACTGCCTGCACCTATGATAGCTACGCTCTTGCATAAAACTGTTTACTGAATCAATCCCAAATAGTGAACATTTTTAAATTCATATGTATTACTAATAAAACTCTTATTTCATAATATAATTTAGGAAGTGGTAAACCATTGTTATTCAAACAGTCAGTATTATATGCTCTTGCATTTTGCAAAAGAAGATCAAATTTGTGCTTTATGAATAACCATATTAATAACTATGCAGAAATACAGAACATAAATGCACATGAAACAAAGTACAGACCAATTTTGATCAAATTACATAAACAATCAGTCTAAGATAATTACGTGATTTATTATTATTATTATTATTATTATTATTATTATTATTACCATTAATATTATTCTCTGTTTATTTTTATTTATTTATTTTTGCAGTACTCATACATACTGTATGTTCTTGAGTGGAGAAATAATTGTTATGGTAGACTTACTGTTGATAACGCTATTTCTCCTAAGTCCACAGGATCCACAGGATAACATTGGGATATGAGGTAGCGACAGTGGATTGGCACCAAATGATCAAAGCTCCCCCCCCCCCCCCAGCCCCAGCGTCCCTATATCCTCACCTCCTGGCTCAGGCATATCAGTTGTTTTTCCAAAGCTCAAGGCAGGATCTAACTTATGAGTAGAGTGAGCAGAGACATTAGCTGCAACAGGGTGATCAGCTTGAGAATATGTTTCTGAAATCATCATCCAAAGCCACCTCACCAGTGTCTGCTTATCAGCAGGCCATCCTCTCTTGTGAAATCTGTAGAGAACGAAGAGAGTGTCGATTTTTTTATGGCACTGGTACATTCCATGTAGATCCTTAAAGCATGGGCTAAGTCCAATGATGCATCTTCCGCAGAATGGTCCGGCCCCTGGAAGGCCGGGACTACAATTTCTTTGTTAAGGTGGAATTTAGACACCACTTTAGGAAGATACTCAGATTTGGATCTGAGAACCACTCTATATGGATAAAAAATCAGAAAAGGAGGGCGACATAACAAAGCCCCTAATCTGAAACTCTTCTAGCTGAAGCAAAAGCCAGTAGAAAGAGAGCTTTAGCTGTTAACCGATGAAAAATATAATGATTGAGCGCTAAATTTAAAAAGTGGCACCTGTAAAAAAGAATAATTGGTTATTAAACAGATTATGTTTACAGCTCTTTTTTGAGTAGTTGGTGGTTTTGGAGTTGCTGCCAGTCCGATTAAACCTGTCTGTTCCTACCTGGTGTTTCCATGAAGCTTTTCAGCCTGGAGGGCTGTTCATGGCTTCCGTCCTCCCTGTTTTACCACTGCATCCAGCAGGAGAGTGGGGAGTGGGTAGATGATGTCACTTGGCGGGCGCCTGGTCTATCGGACGGCAGCGTCTGTTCCTCCTAGTTGCACCACTAGTCACCAATGCGTTTTGTGTGTTCAATGCACTTTTTCAAGGTGTTATGACTCAGATATTCACTTCCTTTATAGGTAGAAAACTTTAAAAAACTTTATTAATCCATGTTGGGAAAAATGGAACTCCAAATCTGGAAGTTCAAAAAAAAAAGGTGGGAGCCGCATGTTCTGCAGCTCCATATTGAATTTTAAAATTGATTAAAATTTATTAATAAGCTTTTTAAAAAAAACTTTCTAAAAGGTGCCACTTATGTCTATGTTTATAATTGTGATTTATATATGAGAATGCATTAATATGAATGATTTATTTATAAGCATACATTTAGTTCTATCTCTATATTATGTCCTATAGGTTCCAATGTTTAAAGTTAGAACATCCATCTGCTTTCTTTTTTCTTTAGTTCTTCTATTAAATCTCCCCCTCTCCAATTCCTATTTACTTTTTGGATCGGCAAGAATGTTAATGCAGATGGGTTTTTTGTTGTGTTTTTCTAGAAAATGATTAGACAAACTGTGTGTAGTGAGACGTCACTTTACGTTATAGACATGTCCTGCAAAACAAATGTTTGCCTTTCTTTTAGTTTGCCCCATGTATTGGAGTCCACAAGGGCATGTGGCTATATAGATGACTCCTTCGGTATCACATGTAAGATGATCCCTGATGGTATATGTTTTTCCTGTTTTGTATGACTTGAATGTTGTGACTGGTTTGGTTGATTTTTCTTTTCCATTTTTACATGCTTTACAAGTAAGACATCTATGATATCCATTTGCTCTCTTTTTAATAGGTTCTTCTATTTTTGTAAATGACTTGATACCAATTCCTGTTTCATGCTCTTCGCTTTTCTGTAGATGATTAGTGGATTTTCTTTGATTAAAGGTTGTAGAACTTCATCCAATAGCAAAACATGCCAGTGTTTCTTTACCATTTTTTCGATTATATTTGTATTGCTGAGAAAATTGTGTAATAAACGGGAGAGATGGAGCTGGATCTTTGATTTTTGTTTTGTATTTTAACATCTCTTTCCTATCCAAGTGTTCTAATGCACTTATTTGTGATTTTAGTTTTTCTTCTTTATAACCTTTTGCAATGAAATTTGTCATCATTTCCTCGCTTTGTCTTTCGAAGTTCTCTGGTTCTGTACAGTTTAATTTGATTCATTTAAATTGTCCTCTTGGTATGTTTGAAATCCAATTTTTATATGATTGCTTGTGATCACAAGCATGTTATTTCCATTTACTGGTTTTATATGTGTTCTGGACTGTATTTTATTGTTGTGAATGTAAATTTCTAGGTCCAAAAAAATAACTTGGTGTTTGCTGGATGTTGCGTCAAATTTGAGATATAATGAGTTGTTGATGTACATCTTGAAATTGTCTAATTCCTGGACAGTTCCTCCCCATACAAAGAATATGTAATCTACATAATGATACCAACAAATCAGATGTTTTTGACATTCGGTACTTGACCAGATGTTGTCGACTTCCCATTTTGTGATAAAAAGGTTGGCATAACTGGGTGCCAATGATGTTCCCATGGCCGTTCCACATTTCTGGAGAAAGAACTTGTCCTCATACCAAAAATAGTTGTGCGTCAATACAAATTCAATGATTGCCATGATGAAATGTATTTCTTAATTTGCTAATTGGTTGTCTTTAGAAAGGAAATGTCTAGTGTGGTCACAACCTTTGTCATGTGCAATGCAGGTGTACAATGATTTCACATCTGTAGTGCATAATGTATAATACTCGTTCCACTGAATTTATTCCAATTTTTGAAGTATACTTGTGGTATCTTGTAAATAGCTTCTCTGTTGGGTAACTGTCAGTTGTAGGAAGGAGTCTGTATATGTGGACAATTTCACCTATAACAATCCATACAGGACAATAAGAGTGTAATTCAAGTCTGGACAACAGAAAGCCATAGAAGAAGAGAATAATCAATACAAACTCCTACTGCAAACAATACAAGAAAAAAACTATGAAAAGACAGAACCATATAGGAAACACTCAACAAAAAGACATTACTGTGAAGAAACAGAAGAAGATTCATCAGAAGAAGAAGATTTTTTAGAAGAGAGTCATGGCATCAGAAAACCTCCAGATGCCCAAACACTATACAACAAGAAATCAAGAAGAGACAAATGTAAGAGGCACAAGAGGAGGAGCCAGGAACAAAATGAAACATTTGACAGATAAACCAACAGTGTTCAATCTAAGTGGAAAAACAATAACAGAACTGCAAATGCAAGTGCTTCTAAAAGGTCTTAAATTTGCACCTCAGTCAAAAATAAATAAATTTGAACTTTACATTGATGTCCAAAAATTCATATGGAAGTTATGTATCAAGAAACATTTAGCAAAACAAAAGGGAAATAAAAATAATGAGCTTAAAAAAATTCATATATTTAATCAGACTTCAGACCTACATCAACAATGAACCCAGTACACTGTAAAAGTTCGTATATAGATAATTAAAAAAATTATTAGAATAAGAAATAGATGGAATCCCAGACAAACAAAAAATGAAACAAAATATGTCAAAAGTTGAAAGAGATGCACAGAAAGAACTAAAAGAGGACAAATAAATTGTCATCAATTTGGCAGACAAAGGAGGGGGGTATAGTCATCATGAGCCGGGAACAATCCAACAAAGAAGCAACCTGCCTATTATCAGGTATAACAACATATGAAATCCTGCTTCCAGATCTTACTAAAAGATTTGCGAAAGAATTAGAAGAACACCATGAAGAAGGCCTTGAACTGGGAATTCTAAGTAGAAAGGAACACGGCTTTGTCTGGGAGAAAAATCCAAAAATACCAACATTTTACTTCCTCCTGAAATTCCATAAAAACCTCACCAATCTGTCGGGTCAACCAATCGTATCAGGCATACAATCCCTAACAGCAAATTTGTCCAAATATACAGGCTCCTTCCTCCAACCAATAGTTACCCAACAGAGATTCTATTTACAAGATACCACAAGTATACTTCAAAAATTTAAATTAATTCAGTGGAATGAGGATTACACATTATGCACATCAGATGTGAAATCATTGTATACCTGCATTGCACATGATAAAGGTTGTGACCACACTAGACATTTCCGTTCTAAAGACAACCAATTAGCAAATATATTCAATTAGTCATAATCATAGGAGACTTTAATTTACCTGATGTAAATTGGGACGGGTCCTTTGCAAGTTCAGCTACAAGTGGCAACTTTCTAAATTCCTTACAGGGAGTATCTCTCAAGCAATTGGTGAGGGAGCCCACTCGCAAAGACTCAATATTAGATTTGATTCTTACAAATGGTGACAGGATATCAGACATATATGTGGGTGAGCACCTGGGATCCAGTGATCATCAAGCAGTATGGTTTAGTATAAAGACAGGATCCAACTCCTGTCACACAAAAACAAAGGTGTTGGATTTTAGAAATGCTGACTTCGCAAAAATGGGGAGATGTTTAAGTGATTCATTGGCGGACTGGAGGAACTTGGAAGGGGTGCAGGAAAGATGGGAAAAACTGAAAAGTGCAATACTAAGGGCAACAGACCTTTGTATCAAAAGGGTTAGGAAAAGCACCAGGAAAAGGAAGCCAGTGTGGTTCACAAAAGAAGTATCAACCAGTGTGAAAGCAAAAAAGATGGCTTTTAGGAAATGCAAACAGACTCAAAATAATAATGACAAAGAGGTGTATCTTGACAGATGGAATGATGCTAAGAAAGTTATCAGACGTCCAAAGGCAGAAGCTGAGGAGAAAATGGCCCAGTCAGTAGATAAAGGGGGCAAAACTTTTTTTAAGTATATAAATGAAAGGAGAAAATCAAATGGAGGAATAATAAGACTTAAGACAGAGTGAGAATTTGGTGGAGGGAGACAAGGCAATAGCAGATCACCTAAATAATTATTTTTGCTCAGTATTTACTACAGAAGGAGAAGGGTAGGGGCCCAAGTTATGTTGCAAGGACATTCATAAAAATAAGGTAGATGAAAGTACATTTACAGAGGAGAAGGTCCTAACTGAACTTTCAAAACTAAAAGTGGATAAATCAATGGGGCCAGATGGGATACACCCAAGGATACTAAAAGAGCTAAAAGATGTGCTGGTGGCACCATTACCAGAATTATTTAACCAGTCACTAAATACAGGTGCCATTCCAGAGGACTGGAAAAGAGCAAATGTAGTTCCACTGTACAAAAGTGGAAGCAAGGAAGAAGCAAGTAACTACAAACCAGTAAGCCTTACATCAGTAGTAGGGAAAGTAATGAAAAAACTACTAAAAGAAAGAGTTGTGGAATATCTTAAATCAAACAACTTACAGGATCCAAAACAGCATGGATTTACTGGTGGGAGATCATGCCAAACAAATCTTATTGACTTTTTTGACTCTGCGATGAAAATAATAGATCAAGGGGGAGCTGTAGATGGAGCATATCTAGACTTTAGTAAGGCATTTGACACTGTCCCACATCACAGACTGCTAAATAAACTTGAAAGTGTGGGGGTGGATTATAAAATAGTTAAATGGATAAGAACCTGGTTGCAGAATAGGAAACAGACAGTTGTAGTTAATGGAGTGCAATCTATGGAGGGAAATGTTACCAGTGGAGTACCCCAGGGATCTGTACTCGGACCAGTTCTCTTTAATATCTTTGTTGGTGACATTGCAAATGGTATTGAAGGGAAAGTATGCCTTTTTGCAGATGATACAAAGATATGCAACAGGGTAGACACACCAGGAGGCGTAAAACAAATGATTGATGACCTAGCTAGGCTTGAAAAATGGTCAAGAACATGGCAACTACAGTTTAATGCTAAAAAATGCAAAATCATGCACTTGGGTCTCAAAAACCCAAAGGCTAAATATAGTATCAAGGGTACTATAATGGAAACTACTGAGGAGGAAAGGGATTTAGGAATCACTATTTCAAGTGACTTAAAGGTAGGAAAGCAATGCAACAAAGCAATGAGAAAGGCAAGTCAGATGCTTGGTTGCATAGGGAGAGGAATCAGTAGCAGGAAAAGAGAAGTAATAATCCCACTGTATAGGTCATTGGTTCGGCCTCATCTGGAATACTGTGTCCAGTTCTGGAGACCATATCTCCAGAAGGATATAAATACATTAGAGAGTGTACAAAGAAGGGCAACTAAAATGGTGCATGGCCTACATCACAAAACTTACGCAGAAAGGCTAAAAGATCTTAACATGTATAGTATGGAGGAGAGAAGGGAAAGGGGGGCCATGATAGAAACTTTCAAATATATCAAGGGTCTTAACAAAGTTCAGGAGGGAAACATTCTTCAAAGGAAGAGAAGTATTAGTACTTGAGGACATACACTGAAACTGGAGGGAGGCAGGTTCAGGGGAAATTTAAGGAAAAATCATTTCACAGAAAGGGTAGTGGATAAGTGGAATAGCCTCCCATCAGAGGTGGTAGAGGCTAAGACTGTAGAGCAATTTAAACATGCTTGGGATAGGCATATGAATATCCTTACAAAGAATTAAGGTTCAAAAAGGGTTACGATTACCTAAAGGATAAAAAAAATGGGCAGACAAGATGGGCCAAGTGGTTCTTATCTGCCATCTAATTCTATGTTTCTATGTTTAAGAAATACATTTCTTCATGGCAAACATTGAATTTGTATTGACGCACAACTATTTTTGATATGAGGACAAGTTCTTTCTCCAGAAATGTGGAATGGCCATGGGAACATCATTGGCACCCAGTTATGCCAACCTTTTTATCACAAAATGGGAAGACGACAACATCTGGTCAAGCACCAAATATCGAAAACATCTGATTTGTTGGTATCGTTAAACAGATGACGTATTCTTTGAATGGGGAGGAACTCACCAAGAATTGTTCAATTTCAAGATGTACATCAACAACAACTCTTTAAATCTCGAATTTGAAACAATGTTCAGCAAACACCAAGTTATTTTTTTGGATCTAGACATTTACATTAATAAAATACAGTCCAGAACACATATAAAACCAGTAAATGGAAATAACATGCTTGCGACCACGAGCAATCATCACAAAAATTGGATTTCAAAGATACCAAGAGGACAATTCTAACGCATCAAATGCAACTGTACAGAACCAGAGAACTTCGAAAGACAAAGCGAGGAAATGATGACAAATTTTATTGCAAAAGGTTATAAAAAAGAAAAACTACAATCACAAATAAGAGCAATAGAACACTTGGATAGCAAAGAGATGTTAAAATACAAAACCACAATCAAAGATCCAGCTCCATCTCTCCCATTTATTACACAATTTTATCAGCATTACAAATATAATCGAAAAAATGGTAAAGAAACATTGGCACATTTTGCTATTGGATGAGGTTCTACAACCTTTAATCAAAGAAAATCTGCAGATCATCTACAGAAAAGTGAAGAACATGAAACAGGAATTGGTATCAAGTCATTTACAAAAAATAGAAGAACCTATTAAAAAGAGAGCAAAGGTATATCATAGATGTCTTACTTGTAATGCATGTAAAAATGGAAAAGAAAAATCAACCAAACCAGTCACAACATTCAAGCCATACACAACAGGAAAAACATATACCATCAGGGATCATCTTACATGTGATACTGAAGGAGTCATCTATATAGCCACATGCCCTTGTGGACTCCAATACGTGGGGCAAACTAAAAGAAAGGGAAACATTTGTTTTGCAGAACATGTCTATAACATAAAGAGAGGTCTCACTACACACAGTTTATCTAATCATTTCCAAGAAAAACACAACAAAGATCCATCTCGATTAACATTCTTGCCGATCCAAAAAGTAAATAGGAATTGGAGAGGGGGAGATTTAATAGAAGAACTAAAGAAAAAAGAAAGCAGATGGATTTTCTAACTTAAAACATTGGAACCTCTAGGACATAATAAAGAGATAGAACTAAATATATTCTTATAAATAAATCATTCATATAAATGCATTCTCATATAAATCACAATTATAAACATAGACATAAGTGGCACCTTTTAGAAATTTTTTTTTAGAAAAAGCTTATTAATAAATTTTATAACTTCAAGAATTTTTATTTTGAAAAAAATATCAAGTTTTATGGGGTACAGAAAAGAAAAAGGGGGGTGAGCAGTACATCATACAACATAGCATAGAGGAATACAATAAAACACAAATAAAACGGAGGGGTACAGGAGGGGGGATAGGAAAGAGAGCAACCAGTAAAACCAAAGTACATGTACTCTCACGGGCTAGAGAGGAATCAAGAGAAACCTCTCTAGAAATAGAGGGACAGAACACACCCAACAGTTATAGATGTAATACTAGAGGTCATAAAACTATGGTGCGAGGAGGAAGGGAGTATCAATAGTTACATAGGGAAAACCTAACTTCCCGCACAGTGAACAGAGTCTGTCAAAAAGGAAGTAAGAGGAGGAAGGTATGTAGGAATATGCAGAGGGCCCGACAGTACACTAGTAGGAGAAGGAGGTAGTATTGATTTGAAATAGTTTGAGGGGGAATCCCAGTGAGCAGGCACAGCAACTATTTACTCACTGTCCGGTTGTTCAATTAAACTAGTCTGAGGGGGGTCGCTCGGAGCGGGGTTGCGAAAGTAATGGGAGCCCTCGCCAATCGTAACAAACTGCTGCCACAGAGACCAACTTTTCCTAGGAGAGGGTGTGCTGTCGGGGGGGGATGTATTCAGTTTCCATAAGAAAGTGGTGATTCGTTTTGTGGATTACTTTTAGTAGAGTAGGGGGTGCAGGATGCTTCCAGAGCTGGGCCAAATTAGATCATGCGGCAATTAAAATGTGACCTAATACATATCTGCTAGAGGGAGGGACAGAGGGGGGAACAATATGTAATAGCGCAAGAGCAGGGTCTGGCGTTAGGTGAGTATCGAGAACTCTATTAATCAGGTCAAAAACTTCAGACCAGTATTTAAGGAGGTGTGGGCAGGACCAAAATATATGGTAAATGTGTCCCACAGAGCCGCCAACATTTATTGCTGTAGGAGGGCCAAAATCTGTGCAATCGATCGGGGGTCAAATATATTCTGTGGATCAGTTTTATGTGCATCTCGGTATGGTTCAGGCATCGGGACATGGAGTGGGAGGCTAAAAAGACTTTTCGCCAGTCAATCGGAGATATCGTTCTACCTAAATCTGATTCCCATTTCAATTGTGCATTAGATTTGGAGGGGGATATAGGTGTAATCAGTAGTTTGTACCAGAACGTTATATCTCCCCTAGATTTATTTAAGGAGAGGCGAGAGAAAATCAGTTGTGAGGTAGTGTCTGATGACAGCAAGGTGTTGGGAAGCAATCTCCACCAATGTGCTACTTGCAAGTAGTGAAACAGTTCTGAGGCGGGTAAGGAGAACTTAAGTTTAAGAGCAGGGAAGGGCAACAGAGAAAGTCCGTCGAGTAAAGCACCTAGACATGATATTCCCGCGTGCTTCCATTTATAGAGGTTCAGATGAGGTATTATCCTTGTGAGTGTAGTGATTGAAATCTGAGTGAGACAGCAGGTAGGGGTCTGTAAAGTGGCAAATAGTTTGTCCCAGGATGCTAGCGCAGCCTGTGTGGATGGAAGCAGGTGTGGAAGGGCAGGTCTGAGTGTTTTGGGGATGCGGAACAGATCTGCAAGAGGGAGCGAGTGGGCTCGAGATTGTTCAAGGTCCACCCAACCTATATGGGTGTCGACATCAAAATAGTGTTTGAGAGAAGCCAGAAGGCAGGCTTCCTGATACAGGAAGATGTTAGGTAGATATAGACCTCCTGGTGCTTTAGGTAGAACTAATTTAGAATGCGCCAGGGAAGGCGGCTTCGAGGACCAAACATATCTAGTCATTATAGAGGAACAGGTCCGGAGGGCCTTTTTTGGAAAATTATATGGGATCGTACAGAACAGGTACATTAACTTCGGGAGAAGATACATTTTAAATACAGCCATACGGCCTAGCCAGGAGACCTCATAGGAGACCCAGGATTTCGCCAGGGCCTCAAGCGTCTCTATTAGAGGGGAGAGATTGGAAGTGAAAACATCGGGAGTATGGGTCGGGATGTTAATACCAAGGTACTTTATCATATGGTTCTGCCAATTATATGGGTAAGAGGATTGGAGGACTGGCAAGGAGTGGGAGAGGTTGATGGGTAAGGTGTCTGTCTTAGTGGTGTTGAGCTTATAGTAAGAAGCCTGGCTATATGCATCTAAAGTGGAATGTAAGAGAGGAAGAGTGTTGACGGGGTCTGAAATAAAGAGGAGAACATCATCTGCGAAAAGACTCAATTTATGTCGGGAAGATCCAAATTGCAGAGCTGGAAAATGGGGATTATTCCGGATTGACAGGGCTAGAGGTTCAATTGATAAGACAAATATTAGGGGAGAAAAGGGGCACCCTTGTCTGGTGCCATTGGTGATTGGAAAAGAGTCAGAGAGGAATCTATTGCTGAGCACCCGGGCCGTGGGGGAGCTATATAGCGCCAAAACAGAGGACAAGATGCGATCTCTAAAGCCAAAACGAAGAAGAACCTCACGCATATATTTCCAGTTCAGTCTATCGAAGGTCTTCTCGGCGTCCAAGGACAGCAAGAGAAGGCCCTGGTCATTTGAGAGTGAGTCGATCAAGTTAAAGACTCTGCGCGTATTATCTGACGCTTGTCTCCCAGGCACGAAACCAGTTTGGTCCAGGTGCACCAGCAATGGAAGAAATCGGTTAACTCGAGTCGCAATTAACTTGGCATACAGTTTGATGTCACAGTTGAGTAGTGCTATAGGTCGATAATTGTGTACGTAGGCGGGATCCTTGCCAGGCTTGGGAATGGTGACTATGCGTGCTTCTAAGAGTTCTGGTGGGAGGGTGCCTAGATCCGAGAATGAGTTGAATAGGGCAGTCAAATGGGGGGTAAGAATATCGTGAAATGTAATATAGAAATCAGCAATGAACCCATACGGGCCAGGGGCCTTGTTTCGGGGAGAGGCTTTAATAGTGTCAGATATTTCAGCAGGGAACCAAGGGGCATTGAGTGTGGATAACTGCTCCTGGGTGAGAGTGGGAAAAGGAAGACCATCTAGAAAAGAAGAAATAGAGAGAGGAGTGGGTTTAGGGGTCGAGGGGTCAGCCAGCAAGTTATAAAGTTTGGCATAGTATTGTGCAAATAGATTTGTTATGTCCTTAGGGTTCAGAACCTTTTGTTTTGAGGAGGAGTAGAGGAATTTGATTTTGTTTCTAGCCTGTTGAGCTCGTAGTTTGCGGGCCAGCAGTCTACCAGATTTATTACCTAGAAGATAAAAATTTTGCCTCATCCTATTCAATGCCGCTTGGGTGCGAGCAAGTAGCAGTTGTTGGAGACAGCTGCGTATATTAGATATTTCTTTTTTTAATAAGTCTAGAAGGATTAGCTATATTCTCTGCTTCGAGAACGATCAATTCACCTTCTAGTTTCGACTGCAATTGGAGGGCTTGTTTTTTGAGGGTGGCACCAGCTTGGATGGCCACGCCACGTGTAACCACTTTAAAGGCGCACCAGTGGTTCACAGTAGAGGTGTCTAGGGGGGAATTAGTAGCTAGGTAGGAGTTTATGGAGTCAAGAATAAGTTTCTTGAACAAAGGGTTATGCAGGAGGAAAGGATAGAGGTGCCACTGACGCAAAGGGTACTGAGTGTCGTGGAGGTACCATTTCCAGAGGACGGGGGCATGATCGGACCAGGTGATAGGAAGAATATCTATATCTCTAGTCTTCTGCAGGGACCATTTATCGCACAGAATTAGATCTATTCTGGAATAGGAGTTGTGAACTGAGGAATGGAATGTATATTCCCGTCCCATGGGATTACGGGTTCTCCATATATCGTATAGATCAAATTCTGAGAGCAAATTGCGGAAGGCTAGGGAGGGGCCGGATTGTGCAGATGGGATGGGGTGGGAGGGATAGCGAGATTTATCTAATTTCGGGTCTAAAACTAAATTATGATCCCCCAGTATGACCAGAGAGCCTTTATGCGCTTTACGTATTGTGAGGAACAGTTTACGTAAAAACGGTACTTGGTTAGAATTGGGGGCATATAGGCATACTAGCGTAGCGGGATTGTCGTCAAGCAGGCTCGTTAAAATCAGATATCGGCCACTTTTGTCCGAGATTTAAGAGTGGAGGACAAAGGAAACATGTTTGTGAAACAGGATAGCCACCCCATTACGTTTGAACGGGCCGTTTGCAAAGTAACCTATGGGAAAGTTGCTGTTTTTAAAGAGAGGAGGATTAGCAGAGGTAAAATGGGTTTCCTGTAATGCAATTACATCAGCTTTTTGTTGTTGGTAAAACGAGAGTGCCAGTCTGCGTTTGTTAGGTGAGTTCAGCCCCTTAACATTGAGAGAGAGGAGATTCAACATTGGAAATACATGTCAGAAATGAAAGGAAGAAATCTATAGTGAGCATTGCAGGTGAGAGCTTGCATAAAATCAGAGTACCACAGTAAATGAGGAGCTGAGAGGGGTCTGGAGCTCGGAGGGGAAAGGGGCAAGCGTCTGAACCAGGGAGTAGGGAAAGAAAAAAAAAAGAAAAAAAACCACAAAAAAAGGGGTCCGGCATATCGGACCTGCATGACTACTGCAGGGGAGGAAGAACAAAAAAACAGGAGTTTGCAGTAGTATAGAAAAAGTTGGAGACAGGCTGACGGAGCAGACACCGCCACCTCACCATAACAACCTAAAAAAAATGTTTTAAACATGTATAGTAAATCACGTGGAAAAACATGGATAAGAGCATAGGGGGTGAGAGCACAAGGTCATCTGGAAGAAGTAATAAGACATAATAATGCCCCTTAGCAACTAATACAAACCTAGATAACAACTGATAGCATTATAGAATAAGAACCATTGAAAAACAAGAAAAAAAGTGAACCTGCTTCACATAAACCCGGATAAGAATAGACAAATGAAATGAGCAACAACATTAATAGGGCTTCCCATCCCGGAAGAGGGGAAGAGGTCTAAAGCCACGGAGGGCTAAAGAACAAATGGAAGGACCCAACATATCTATCACATAGTTCAGTTATGAGATCAGTCGTGGCGAACAGCAGTAGGACGAGACGGTGCAGACGACTTCTGAACGGTAATGTCCCAGTCCGACAGCAATTTAACTCCCGCATCCAGTGAGGATACGATGTAGGTAGAATCCTCGTAGGTAATTATCAATTTAACGGGGAATCCCCAGCGGTACGTGATGTCATGCGATCTGAGGGCAAGAGTGATGGGTGTAAAGGCACGCCTCCTTGCAATAGTGACAGCAGAGAAGTCCTGAAAAATTTGGAGACCCCCCATGGTATCTGAATTTTTGGATTCTCTAGCGGCCCTCATGATACGTTCCTTAACGGGGAAGAAATGGACCCGAAGGAGGGTGTCTTTTGGGAGGTCAGAAGAAACGGTGCGTGGTCTGGGAAGACGGTGGATACGGTCAATCAGGAGCTCTGCAGAATCCGCAGCAGGGAGCAGTTTCTTGAATAGAGCCGTGGCATAGGGTTCTAGCTCAGAGTTGGTGACCGAGTCTGGTATGCCCCTGATCTTGATGTTATTTCGTCGCGATCTGTCATCCATATCTGCTAACTTTGATTAAAACTGGTCCAACTCCTGTTGCTGGAGATCATGGGAGGAGATTAGCTCATTATGGGATGCAACAAGTTCTTCAACTTTGCGTTCCAGGTGGTCAGTTCTGTTCCCTATTGCCGCCAGCTCAGTCTTAACCTCACGAACAGCAGAGGTCAGGTCTTTGGAGAGTTCCGACTTGAAAGCAGCCAAAATCTGGCAGAGGGATCGCACTATCAAGGGAGCATCAGATTCACAGTCAACTCCTGAAACCGTGAGAGTGGGGGACAGGAGATTCGACCTCCCAGGGTCCGACATGGTAGACGGAGAGAGGGCGCTTTGTAGAGGGGAGAACTGAAGGGGTTTCTGAGGGGGGAATGAGATTTTGGGAGGCACCGGATCCTTGTTCTTTTTTGGAGGCATTCCTTGACGACGGGGAGGTATCCTGATATTGAAAAGAGGCGTACCAATAGAACTGAGAGCGAACGGCGGATATATGTGAAACAGGAGCACTCGGTCACAGTGGCAAGAAAAACATGTTGATTAAGTGAACAGAAGTGGCGGTGGAGGAAGTGTGCAGCGCTCACATTTCGAAGATTACCCCCTTAGGCACCAGGAGGGTCGTAAGGTAGTTAGCTTGAAAATGTGGTCAGGGTCGTAGCTGAGATAGAACAGTATAGGGAACAGCTCCACACCGAGGGGGAGAGAATCCGTCGTGGGGGGATGAAGCAAAGGACGGATAGGACACTTCGTCTCACAGGCCACCTCTAATACCGTGGTGGTGGGGGCGACAGGAGCGGCCAATTTCTTCTCCGGCGTCCACTGAAGGGCAGCTTCCAGTAGAAACAGGGGCCACAGGAGTGGGGGACAGCTGTATGTCGGACCTGGGAGAGATAGAGGTGCAGGTTCCAGCAGCACTATCACTGGAGGCACTGGTGGGCAGGTGCCAGAACCAGAGGTCGCAGTGCCGCCGCTCTGACAGGGCACGGGTGAAAAGGCTGCAGAGTTAGATCAGAGCGGCACAGGGCCTCAGAGGGGTTAGTGTACAGGCACCCTGGTGAGGAGAGGCAAATGTAAATGGTAGTGTTGGGGGACGCTGGGTGCAAGGCAGGGCCCTGTGTAGGAGAGAGCTCCGTACTCACAGTGTGGGTGTACCAATATGGCCGCCGCAAGGGAGCACAGGCAGGAGAACTCTCCAAATAGTTGCAGCTGCTGAGGGCTGAAGAGGCATCCACTCACCTCCAGGGGTACCTGAGGGGTCTGTGGAGGTAGGAGACGATGTGCCCACTTGTACCAGCTGGAAGGGGGGCTGCTGCGGGTCCCGTTTAGGCCACAATCCGGTCCCGGAGCTCGTTTCCGGGAAGACGGCAAACTCGAGGCCCCGGCTTCAGTGGACGATGTAGGCCTCAAGCAGGAAACTTTATGTAAGTTCACCCGGAGATGTCCCCAAGCACGGGGTGATGTCTACAGCCGAGGGCAGAGCTGACCCAAAGAGTATTATCACAGGGACCAGCTGCAATAGGTAGCATTAACCCCCGAGGGTGCAGGAGCTATAGGAAACTACTACTTCTCCTAGCTGCGTCCAGGCCACGCCCCCTTATTAATACATTTTAATCAATTTTAAAATTCAATATGGAGCTGCAGAACATGCGGCTCCCACCTTTTTTAGAACTTACGGATTTGGAGTTCCGTTTTTTCCAACATGGATCAATAATTTTTTTTACGTTTTCTATCTATAAAGGAAGTGAAAATCGGAGTCATACCACCTTGAAAAAGTGCGTTGAATGCACGAAACGCATTGGTGACCAGTGCTGCAACTAGGAGGGACAGTCGCCGACGTCCAACAGACCAGGTGCCCGCCAAGTGATGTCATCTACCCGCTTCCCACTCTCCCGCTGAATGCAGAGGTAAAACAGAGATGACGGAAGCTGTGAACAGCCCTCCAGGCTGAAAAGCTTCTTGGAAACACCATGTAGGGACAGACAGGTTTAATCGGACTGGCAGCAACTCCAAAACCACCAACTACTCAAAAAAGAGCTGTAAACATTATCTGTTTCATAACCAATTATTCTTTTTTACAGGTGCTACTTTATCAATTTAGTGCTTAATCATATTTTTAATCGTTTTTTACTTTAATTGAGCTACTGTACAAATAAGGGCAGGATACATTTTTAACTCAAAATTTAGCTGTCAACCATTTAAGATCCACTCATTTTAGTGGTTCAAATGGGGCAACCTGAAGGGCCTTTAGGACTTAACTGAAGTCCCAAGGCACTGTAGGAGGAACAAAAGGAGGATGAATGTGCAGCATTACCTGAAAAAAAGTGTGCACATCCTGTAGGTTAGCAATTTTCTTTTGGAACCATACAGACAATGCTGATACTTGCACTCTCAAGGAAGCCACCCTTAGTCCTTTGTCTATTCCTGCCTGAAGGAATGCTAAGACTCTGGAAACTCTGAAAGACCTGAGGTCAAATTCCTGGTACTGCACCATTGAATATAGGCTTGCCATATTCGGTTATAAATGCGAGCTGAGGAAGGTTTCTTTGCTCTGAGCATTGTTTGGATGGAAGTCTCAAGAGCCACGCCATCAAAGACAGTCGATCCAGGTGCTTGTGAGAGCAAGGGCCCTGAGACAGTAGATCTGAATGTTGAGGGGGTAGGAATGGAGCATCCATCGACATCCTCTGCAGATCTGTGTACCAATGTCTTCTGGTCCAAGCCGGAGCTATTAGTATTACGGCGCCCCTTCCTTGTTTTGCCTTTCGCATCACCCTGGGTAACAGGGTGATTGGTGGAAACACATTGTCCAGACGAAAGTCCCATCTCACTGACAGGGCATCCACAAAGATCGCTTTGGGATCCTTTGTTCTTGCAGGAACTTTGTTGTTCTGACGTGACACCTTGAGATCAATCTCCGGTAACCCCCATTTGTCTACCAGAATTTGGAAGACCTCTGGGTGTAAAGCCCATTCATTTGCATGAATGGTTTGTAGACTGAGAAAATCCACTTCCCAGTTTAGGACTCCCAGAATGAACACTGCAGACAAGGCTGGATGATGAAGTTTTTCCCACTTTAACGTGTGACTTACCTCCTTCATTGCATTCTGGCTGTGTGTTCCTCCTTGATGGTTGAGGTACGCTACTGCCATTGCATTGCCTGAGTGGATTTGGACTGGTTTTCCCTGAAGGATGTCCTTTGCCTGAATAAGTGCCACATACAGTATATGACCCAAAGTTCCAATATATTTATTGGCAGGCAACTTTCTTCCTTGGTCCACTGCCCCCGGAAGCAACTCCTTCCTGACACCGCTCCCCAGCCCTGAAGACTGGCATCCATTGTAAGAATTTCCAATTCTGATATCCAAAAGGGTCTCCCTTTGTCCAGAAGGGTCTCCCATTGTCCACCAGGCTAATGACCTCCTTACTTCCAGAGGAAGGACCATAGTCTGTTTTTATTGTCTGATGAAAACCATTACATTTGGAAAGGATCAGACATTGCAGAGGCCTCGAATGGAACTGAGCATACTCCACCATGTCAAATGTTGACACCATCAACCCCATCACATGCATTACGGCGTGAATGGATACCCTTTGACTATGTACTCCTGAATCCTTGACTGAATTTTGGATATTTGTTCAGAGGTAGAATTACTCTCTAAAGACCTGAATCCAGCACAGCCTCCAAATGAGTCATCCTTTGTGATGGAACCAGGGATGACTTTGCCCAATTTATGAGCCAACCGTGTCTCTGTAAACAAGCTATTGTTTGTTGCAGATGAAACTGAAGCAATTCCTGAGACTGTGCCAAGATTAATAAGTCATTAAGGTATGGAAAAAGCCTTATCCCCTGCTGATGGAAATAAGATGCCATTACCACCGTAATTTTGGTGAAGACTCTGGGAGCTGTGGCCAGTCCAAATGGTAGAGCCTGAAACTGAAAATGATGCTGGAGGATAGCAAACCTGAGATAGCGCTGATGGGACAGTGCTATAGGAACATGTAGGTAAGCATCCTGGATATCCAGGGATACCATAAACTCCTCCGAATCCATGGCAAAAATAATGGAACGCAAAGTCTCCATATGAAACCGGCTCACCCAAATGTACTTGTTCAGCACTTTGAGATTGAGTATGGTCTCGAACGACATATTTGGCTTCTGGACTAGAAACAAGTTGGAATAAAAACCTCGTCCTTGTTGCGCAGGAGGAACTGAAATTATCACTCCTGACTGAAGCAACTTCTGAACTGCCTCTTGCAAAGCCCTGGCCTTAGTTTTCACTGAAGATGGGCTGGTACAAAAAAACCTTTGAGGAGGGTGTTTCTTGAAAGCAAACACATAACCATGAGATACCGCTTCTTGCACCCAGGCATCTGTGGTAGACTGCTGCCAGATCTGAGGAGGCCCGCACCATCAGGCTGATGGCTTATCTTCTGATTTGGAAGCCGGTCCTCTGGTAGCCCAATGCTTTTTAGTCTTACCAGACTTGTCAGATTGAGACTGTTTGTCATAACCCTTTCCTTTTGCTTTTCCTAGAGTCCAAAATGGCTGAAAAGCTGGAATTCTAGGCTTGGATTTGTGTTTGGAAGGAAACTTTATTTTATACTGTTTAACTTTTTACCAAAAAGAATATCTACAGTAAAAGGCAAAGACTCCAGAACCTTCTTGGATTCTGAATCAGCTTTCCATGTACATAGCCAAACCACTCTACCAGCTGCTACTGCTGAGGCTGATGCCTGAGAGGCAGATGTACCCATATCCAAAGCTGCTTCTTTCATAAAAATAGCCGCCTGTTTGATATGTTCAATATGGGACTTTTTCTCTCTAGATGCCATTGAAAGATCATCCTCCAATGCATTAGCCCAGGCTGCCACTGCTTTTGCCACCCAGGCTGAAGCCATGGCTGGTCTTATGATTGCCCCAGACAAAGAGAAAATGTTTTTTAGAAAACCATCTATTTTCCTATCGGTGACATCATTTAATGATGTTGAAGGCAGAGGTGATGTAGATTTTTGCACCAATCGAATGACATGCGTATCTACTTTGGGAGCCACCTCCCTTTTTAAACAGTCACCAGCCAGAAGAGGATAATGGGAATTCCATTTCTTTGTAATCCTAAACTTCTTACTGGGCATAACTCAGGCCTCTTGTATAATTTCTGTCAGCTGATCTGACCCATGAAACCCAGTCCTAACTGTTTTAGGACATTTAAACACAGGTGCCTTGGATGGCACTGCTGCCTCCTCTAAGGATAAAATGGCTTTCATAGCACTAATTAGCTCAGGTATGTCCACTGAGCTGAGGCCTTCCTCCTCATCTCTGTATGCATACCCGGAGTGCGATGAGTCCTCATTCTCCGACGAGTCCTCATCTGAAACATGTGTAGACTGTGAAGATGTTGTTTCATGTTTATGTGATTTACTAGCCATTGCCTTTTAGCCTGCTTTTGTTGAGAGGCTGCCAATTCCTGTGCTGGATGTGATAAACCCCAGGTAGAATGTTGCATGTAAGGGTTAATAGGGTAACCTCTCCCTGGTATAGGAGCTGGCATTATCTGCTCAGATATACTGGATAATGTCAGTGCAAAAGTAGCACATGGGGGTTCAACTTGAACCTGTGCCTGCCTCGGATTATTGAAGAGACTTTGGTGAAAGCTAAAACAATTTGCACATAATCCATTTTGAACCAGATCCTGAGAGATTAACCAAGTTTTGCAAGACAAACATGAAATGAGTGTTGGTGCTGCTGTGGAGAATCTATCCTCCTCACCCTTGCCTCTCTTAGACATGATAAATACATCACACACCTGTACAGTGTTACTACACAATTTGTGACTGCAATCACTTTACATTTTGTTAAAGTGACATACAATCTGATCCCTCCCTGCTTTGCAACAGCATTGAGGATCGGAATACGCAGAAGACTGACAAAATTATTAGCAAAGTCAGCAATCACACTCTCAATCTGTCACAGGATATACAGATACATTTCACATATGTAGGAGAAACATATTACTGCATTACGTTATATTGGAGTCTAAATGTATTCAGTTGCACAGCGAAAGAAACAGCAGTAATAGTTTACAGACTCATATGCATCATGCACTTATCCAACTATTCGTACTCAAAAGTAGATAGAGACTTAGGGGGTCATTCTGTCCGCTCACTGGCTGCAGTTTGTCACAGCGCAGCGATCGGGTCGGAACTGTGCATGCACCGGTGCCACAGTGCGCCAGCGCATGGCAGTTGTCGGTGCCCAGCGATCACCTCTGAGACAAAGGCGGTCGCTGTGCTAAATATAGCACAGCTACGATCAACTTGGAATGACCCCCTTAGTAAATATAGCACATTATGATCAACTTGGAATGACCCCCTTAGTGCTGTATCACCCGGCTCAGCAGAGTGGGATACAGGGAGACTTCACCCCACTTCCAGGATTGATCAATACGTTAGTGAACGTTCAGTGGATCCAGATGCTATTAGTGTACACAATCACCCCGTGAACCTACAGTGGAGACAGATGCCCAAGTGAACACTGATGCACCAGCCACACAGACACCTATGCTGCGACTGGGTTTTTTAGATACACAGCATCTCAGATGGAAGTGGGAACTCAGTTCATGGTGTGAAACTCGGAGGAAACTGGTCAAGAACCGGGGAGAGGGGCGACCAAGGGAGCGTCTTACTCCACACTGCTGACATCAACCCTAGGGATTGTGGCCTCATACTTCCCCTGGAGCCTATGTTCCCTGAGGCCTAGGGCTGGTGCTCCCAAGGTGGCAGCCACATCAGTGACTGTTCGGTAGTCTCCATTCTGAAACAGTGCGGCTGTGTCTCATGTTTCCCCTACTAAGCGGAACCGATGCCTTACCTTCTCCCCACAGCCTGGTAACGTCTGCTGGACTTGCTAGTACATCCTACACAGATGCCCGCTGAAACAGCATTGTACACGTGGGCAAGCATTATCATGACCCGGACAGGAAGTTGTTAGAGCAACTCTCTCCAAGGTACGTATAAGACTCTTTTTAGAAAGATCGCTCAAAAAACATAATAAGACTATAAAAATAAAACAAAAAAGCTTATGGCTGCTAAAAACCAGCAGCCCTATTGACCATGGTCCAGCTCCTGCCGCACCAAACAAAAAACTGATTTGCCTTAGCCAGGAGGTGTGGATATAGGGACAGCCATTGCATGCTGTGGGGCCGAAGCTTTGATCATTTGGTGCCAATCCGCTGTCATTACCTCATATCCAAATGTTATCCTGTGTACCCTGTGGACCCTGCCGGAGAAAGGTCATTTGGCAATGTGGCACATTTGCCATCCTCAGGAATCCAGAGGCCACAAGATATACTCTTGAATGGAAAATGGACCACCAAGAAGAGCAGTTTGTGGACTAATACTTGTTTTTGCATACTGAACATATGGAATAGCTGATGCACTGCAATACTTTATAACAATTACAGTTTTCTAGTTAAAAATGGAAATTAATTTATATTACAGACACACTTCTACACCCTACAGTACATTAAGTTGGAAAAATGTATGGGCCAAATGCATAAACACACTCAACATATCTTTACCCTGCATTTTGATTCACACCTATTCTTGCAATCCAACTGAAAATTCATACAAGGCCATGTTTTCAGATGTATTTACATTTGTACAACCTACACTATAAATCAGACACTGTAAACACAAAAGTTATGAAAATGTTTATGTATGCCTTTATTCTAGAGTACACAAAAAATACAGTCGTATTTGTTGTCAGTTGACTGAGTCATTTAGTTTGCATGAAAATAGCTACAGTAGGTGCAACAAATGGGTAGGTAAACAGATTCAACCAATTACCAAATGCAAACTAAATTACAAAAAGATTAAAAAGTAATTATAAGCAGTACAATATGACTTGTAAAGTCATATTTGCAGTATTTCATAAGAGTACATCAGACGGACCCTATATTTTTTTACTATAAACTATACAACCCTAATCTTATACACGGTCGAGTCACATTATTATGACCACCTCCTACATTTGATGTCGGCAGCGCGTAGCCCATGAAGTACATCACATGTTGCTGGCTGAAGTACATCACATGTGCTGGCTTTGTGGGTATATAAGTATATAATATCACTCGTTGCTATCACGGGTAAAAGGAATGATTTATCCAAGTTGCAAAAAGGGATGATTATCACGTTTTGGGCCAAGGGTAGCAGTATTTCTGAAACAGCACATTTTGTGAATTGTTCGCATGCTGCTGTGGTGAACTGGACAAATGTCTCAACATTGCAAATAACCGACATGGAAACTGCGAGAGGTATGCGTCGGCTACGAAGGTGCATGAGGGCCATCCGACATGCTACAGTGGAGCACCTCACTGTCAAAATGAACCTGGGGGCTACCAGACATGTGTCTAAAATGACAGTCCAGCCCGTCTAGCTGCTGTACGTGCTGCACACGGTGGGTACTCTGGCTAATAGCTGGTGGTCATAATAATGTGACTCGACAATGTAAAACATTAAATCCATGAGTTGTTTTTTCTTGATATTAAAATATTTATGTTACTAAGGGGTCTATTTATCAATTAATCTTTGTGGTCTCCACTTAACATGGAGGGACTGTAGCAGATACAGATGTTTCCACTTACACCTTTTCTGTTTTGCCCAATTTGGCATGCCATGCATAGCACGGCTAAGCTTTTTTCTACGAGTAGCAAGTGGATGGATTTTAACATTTTTGTTTGCCATAATAGAATATGTACAGTATAAAGTAGCATATTATAGAAGAAAGTTAAGAAAAATCACAAAGTATGGCTAAATCTCTGAGTCTATGGCATGCCAAATGGTGCCATGCATGACAGGATATAGGAAAGGTGTATGTGGACACATCTGTATCTCCAATATCTGCCACTGGCCCTCCATAGCATCCCCAATAGCTTTCTACATGGGCTGATATGCAGTCAGATTTACCAAGCTCTGGATTCTTGTCAAAACAACACTCTGGGCTTGCGGTAATTGGTCAGAGTTCTGGAACAGTCATGAACTAACCAATCAGCATTGCCCCATTTATTCACGAGAGGGCTCCGAGAGTAACAGTAGCGTTGTTTTCTTGTTTTAATTGGGATGCTACATGAACTGAAGAGGACATGATTTATTCTATTTGTAAGTAATAATTGGTAAACAAGTGGTGTTGGAGAAACTTTACTAAAATATTAAAATATTCGGTTTCTGTGTACTGTCTTAATTTTAATATTATTTTTAAAGATGTAGTATAGGTGCAAGTGGACATTTGATATTTAGACATGTTTCTCTGTCTTAGATTCCTCTACTAACACGTTCTCTCTGTCTGTCTGTCTCTCTGTCTGTCTCTCTCTCTCTCACACTTTAATATGTTTGTCTTCAGTTCTATCATCTTCTATTAATAATTGCTTTCTCCTCTCAAGGAAATGTTCACTCACATGTCTGTAATAGTATTTTGCTCTGTGTCTGGGCTTTAAAATCACAACTCCCATTGTTCAGTGACCATATTATGGTGTGAAAATGATTTATGAATTGTGTGATATAAAATAAAGTGTATAGGTGATTGACAAGTTATACTATGCACTATTTTGCCATATTTTACTTTCTTCATGCTCTGACAATGCTCCTGTGGCAAGCTACTCTTCTCAAATTAAGAGTCAATGCTTTCCACAAGATCAGAAAAGTTGAACATTATTATGTTGATTGGCTACATACTGTTCTATCTCATGCAACCTGAGGACAATCCTTACATACACAAGTGATAAAGGTTGAATATAATAAGGTGCCCAGACCCTGGTCTAATGCATAAAGTATGAAAAGTAAATAATTGAAAAACTGAATGTGATGAAAATACAAGGCTTGTACTGAAACAATTATTTTATAAGCCACATTCACATTTCATTCAACACATATTTTATGGCAAATTTAGTAACTATATATATATATATATATATATATATATGTAGGTCGCACACATATTATCCAATCCATGTCCATCCACTGGGGTGTCATCCACAATAGTTCTAGTTGTTAGTACATGATGTGTAGTATAGTATTAATGAGGCCTAGTCACTGGACAGCAGTTTTTATATGACATCACAATTGCCCGCTGAATCTGGGTAAACACCACAGCAATGATGGTCACTATACCGAATTGGAACTCATTGTGTATGCCCAATGTGCATGCTCCCATGGTCAATAGCGATGTAAACAGGTTTCATTTTCTGCATATCAAACCTGACGATATCACTAGCATCCTGTAGTATGCTAATTATGGACGGAACATGATCGTTCCATCCTTCATTAACATAGATACAGTGAGTATACACAATCTCGCCTAACGGGCATTCGTTCCGATGTCGGAATGAATGCCCGTTGCCCCAGTGTGTACCCGGCTTTAGTAAATTTACCCATTGTGTTGAAATACATGACATATGGTTCCTTTTTTTAAATATACTTGTTACAGTTGACATTAAAAAAACTTCTAACAATGCGTTTTATATTTACTATATACATAAAGTACTCTTCTGTTTGCTGTGAAGAGACAAATACCCTTTTTGGTCTTGAAGAAAGGGGGCATTAGTCCCCCTGAAGCATTGACCTTTTGGATGGAGTGATGTATATTAATGCTGTTCAGAAGCGCTGTGGACCTTTGCAAATATTACACCACAGTTTCATCTTTATAAAATCCAATGAGTGCTGCTGTTCATGTTTAAATATTAATATATATGTTTGCATGCATAAAGATCATATGATTACATGATGGAAGAATCAAAGTTTAATATTCAGCTATTTACATGAACTGCTTCATAATATGCCACTAGTACAAAACAAAACAAAACAATAAAACAGTTGGTTTTTCTGTTATAATAACAAGTAACCAGTGTTGTTGTTTATTTTCATTTACTTATTTAGCACCAGCATATTTGGTTGCACTTAACAATTGCTAACGAAACAGTAATAGAACAGTAATAAAACAAGACTGGGTAATAATAGACAAAGAGGTAAGAGGTCTTGCTTTCAATCTTACAATCTATAAATGTACATTATGGGGGGAGTTCAATTGATATCATCACCCAATCTTGCGTCTAAAGTGACAGAAGATCGCAGGGGCAATATTCAGTTGATGGCAGGTATCGTGCTTTTCGTGCCCATTAGTGTTAGCATTTTGCTGCTCAAAGCAGCTAAACCCAACTAATCCAGTTTGAGTGCCCAAACGCATTGGCGTATCTATAATGGGTGCAGTGTGTGCGGGGGACACATGGGCCTCGAGGTCAAGGGGGGCCTACCCCGCACACACTGCACCCATTTGTTTAATACTTGCCTCTCCAAAGTCCCCAGTCAGAGCCATCCCTTCTCGGAAGTGCAATAGAGTATGAACACTAGGGGGTACACACTCTATTGCGCTTGCTGAAAACTCCGGAAACGTAGCACGGCTGCCATTTTTCGGGAGTTTTACGCATGCACATTAGGAAAATCTTCAGGAAAATGGCCACTGCATCATTTTCCCAGAGGTTTGCATATGCGCAATAGAATCTGTGCTCAGACTCTATTGCCGCTGCGTAGAATGGCGGCACTGCTGGGGAACTCCGAGGAGGTAAGTATCAAATCCTTCTGCATCATCAGAGAAGAGGGGGACCCTGATGCAGAAGGCTGCACAGGGGCCTCTCCCCTCTTAAAATGCCCCTGCTCAAACGGGTCACTGTTCGGGTTGAATAGCTCCACTGGGCACCATCTGTTGGCGCCAACTAAATTAACAATTGAATTCCCCTATATGTTTATTAAAATAAGTGATGCAAATTTGTTATGACGTAAAGAAAAGATAAGCATTGAAAATGGGTAAAATTATCTTTACTTCTACAATATGATCTTTACCGAAAACTCATTACAAAATTCCAACATTGTTAGAAAAATAGAAATATACAAAAAGACCTTTTCATTTTTTCCCCAAAGTCACAATATTTTATACAGTAAATTAAAACTATTTTTTAAAGTCTGCTTTAAAGTATTCAGGATATACTTTCAATGATAGTAAATCAGAAATTATATCAATTGCCTTGGTATAAATTTAATGTTTACGGCACATAATCACTGTCATGTTGATAAATAGTGTCATAATTTACATATTTACTGGTAGTTTGTTTGTCATACATTGTGATTCTAGTAAAACTGTGTGCCACTGACACTACTCTTGACCCTTCAAGCAGTTTCTGGCATCAGCATTTTATAGTAACTTACTTAATTATAACTTACTTGACCTTATTTTACCTTATTGAGTTGAATAAATAAATGTATAAATAACAATATGGATTTTCAAATGTGCTTCAATAGGTCATGTTCACATTCTGTGGGTCCAATTGAAGAAAAATCAGATTGCATATTTTATATATAATCTGCATTAAATTAATGGATTTATGGAGCAACTTTTCAACAACGGTTAAAAAATATATCTCGAACAACACATGTTCTGCTACAGTAAATGGATAATTTACTGCATTAAAAGCATATAATTTTTCTTAAGTAAGTGATTCAACAGCAAACCATAGCTCTTACCAAAATGGGAATAGAAATGTATATTCCTGTTAATGAGCTCAAACTTAAATATGTACTGCTGGCGAAAGGGGGAAGCGATTATTAATTTTCTTGATTATACTATGTGGACTTGCAGCTAATGTCAGTGCATATACACAGAGATGTAGGGCCTAATTCAGAGTTGATCGCAGCAGCAAATTTGTTAGCATTTGAGCAAAACCATGTGCACTGCAGAGGGGGGCAGATATAACATGTGCCGAGAGAGTTAGATTTGGGTGCGGTGTGTTCAAACTGAAATCTAAATTGCAGTGTAAAAATAAAGCAGACAGTATTTACCCTGCACAGAAACAATATAAACCACCCAAATCTATCTCTCTCTGCACATATTATATCTGCCCCCCCCCTGCAGTGCACATGGTTTTGCCCAACTGCTAACAAATTTGCTGCTGTGATCAACTCTGAATTAAGCCCTACATCTCTATATGCACTGACATTTTTTTTTATAATTCCTCTATAGGGTCAACAAAGGAGAATTTGAAGATTGCCAAACTGTCATCTATCTATGTTTTAGGGAGATGTATGAAGCAGTAAAAAGAGTGGAGAAGTGTGCAACCAATCAGCAGCTACTGTGCTTATATTTTTATAGAATGCACTTGATAAATGTTAACTCAATGCTGATTTGGTTGCCATGGGCAACATCTCCACTGGCACACTTCTGCCCTCTTTTCACAGCTTCATACATCTCCCCTTTGTCACAAACTCCAGGGTTCTCTCCTGAGAGTGTAGCAGTGAACTGTAGAGCACACAAAGTATGCGATCTTTAGGTGAAAATAGCAACATGATTGATTGATTTTTTTTATCTATTTGAGTTTAGAGGGTTTCTTTTTACTAATGCATCATTGTCTTCAGAGTATCATGTCCTTATAGTTCTAGGTCTTTCAGTATTTGTGTTCTTTATCTGTTTATGACACAAGCATATTGACTTCTAGGCATGATTAACATCTTACTTTATCGAACTATAAACTGATATGTTTTTTATGCACAGTGTATTATGGTTTTTTTTCCCATAACATTTTTGAGGATCTTGTTATGTCATTTGATGATGCACCTGTTTATTGTTTTGCTAAATGAACTGCCACAGCTGCATTTTTCTTTGTAACTACAATTTCAGTGATGCTTTCTGAGCATGATGAAATATAATTGTGCTTTTGCCTTTTGATCTGGAGCTGACAGAACATTCTCACTTCTCTCAACACTGCAGGCAACACAGGACTTTTGTAATTCTTTGAAGTTTAGTGTGCCTTTGATGAAGTAGCTAATTAGTTTAAGTTGCACTTCTTTATGAAGGTGTTTATAAACTGCTTTCTTTTTCCCACATGGTCCTTTCCAAGGCACAAATACTGTATCAAAATGATCTTTGGTAGCTACTTAGTACACTATTGTTTAATGTAAATGTTAATGTAAATGGAATGCCAGGGGATTATGAGCCATGGGGACCCTAGATAGAGACAAGTTTCTTCCTGCTGGCTGGACATCTGGGAATCCCGCTGAATACTTTCAACATGTTAATGTGGCAGCACTGAGAAACATATGCCTTGAAGACTTTTATGATCTACCAATTAACCCTTATGTGAACTTCATTTGAACTGTAGCTCATTGTACTTTACCAGTGACCACAAATAATAATTAAAGTGTATATATAAAAAATGTATTCCTTTTCAAGTTATGACTAATAGGGAAACTCAGTACATTCTGGAACATTTTCATGTTTCATTTATCCTTTGATTTACCATATACAGTATGTTGTTTGTAGTCCTTTCTTTTGTTTGGATATATAGAAAATGTTTGTAGTAGATCGAATAGGGAAGGGAGATGAATAGCTCATTTTAAATGTGTATGCATTTTAGTATAGTTAGATAATCAACTAGACAAGATGCTACTGTACTGTATGTTTTCTCTGTTTGCTCATTTAACAATATTTCATTGCTAAAATGCCCCCAGAAACATGATTGGTATGAATATTATTAATCGGCATTCACAGTATAGCAATTTATGGTATAAAAAGAGAATATGACATAGGACATGCTCAGGTATTGATTTGCATAAGTGAACTTTGTTGCCATAGGTCCTGATTATAACAGTTCATTCCTGCAAGGTCCATATCCTTCTCGACTTATTCATGTTCTTCAAACAACCATTTCTTCACTTCATTTGATCTTTTTAAGCTGGATACACACTACAAGATTATCTGTCCAATCTGTCTGGTTATAACAAAGATCTGGTAATGTACAGTATGGGAGCAAATGACAAATGACTATTTGCTCTCAAACACTGGAAAAAAGCCAAAAATGGACAAAAAAGGACATTCAGACAAATTGTATAAATCCATTTGATTTAACCAATTTATCAGAACAACCGTTTTTGACCATTTTCCAGTGTTTGGGAGCAAATGATTGATTGTCCTTTTCTTCCATACATTACTAGATTTTTTCTCCAACCAGAAAGATTTGACAGATAATCTTATAGTGTTTATCCAGCTTTAGTCCCAATACTCCTTTTTATTTTCTGGGAAAGTATACTCTATGTATTAAAGAACAAGTTATTATTATTATTAGTATTATTATTATTATATCTAAAGCAATTTATATATATACATATATATATATATATATATATATATATAAATTATAAAGAGAATTATGTGATTACCACAGGTGTTCTTCCAATCAGTGTGCAACCAGATGGCTTTACACCAAATAGGAGGATTCCACTTACCTCTACCGTAATATAGTGACAAGAAAAAAAATGGGTATAATTTATCCAACGCTACTGTAAAGATGATGTCTTAGCAAACTTCTCCACTAATGTTTCTTTATCAAACGGCATCAAATATGGATTCACCCAAAAATATCATAAAGGGATGTTCATAGTGAAGTACATTTTTTTATTACAATAGACAATACACAAATAAAATCATATTAACGCTTCATACATAATATACCATGTGTAATGATAGCCTGGGTGGCTGTGATAAATGAAAGTACCAGAGTAGGTTTGAACTGATAGATACAGTTCAGAAACAGGGATTAATACGTGAGTCCCGGGCTCCCACTGATTTTAACAGCGCTGGATCAGCCTCCCTGGGTCCACTTGTCACAGTCTCCCCCGGCAATCAATTACAGGTCTCTCCGCTTCTAACGCATTTCTACCCTGGCGCTTTTTCAAGGAATCCTGAGCACATGTGTGTGAAGCACTCCAAATACACCTTAAAAAGAGGATGATATCCAATAGCGTGGCGTCAGTCACAGCTGATATCAATATATCTATTTACTACAATTCCCACAGTCCCTAAGGCATCCGTTTCCATTGTGTCATGACATCACATCCGATACTTATAGTGTCCACATGCCAAATAACTACAACTCCCATGTAGCAATGCCGCGTGTAGCAGCCGTTGCCATGGCTACATGTCCAGGCCGATTCGTCACTTCCGGAATTTCCATGGCAATACAAATATAACAATAAAAATATAAATATAAAAGTAGCAGAGGGAAATTATAAAAACCATTTAATTTCAAAATCAAGATTCAGTCCTCTAGGTTACAATGTTCCCAACTCAAAAATTAATTTAATTTCTTCTTTTGCTAATTGACTGGCCAGGTCACGTTGTCTTCAGTGGCCCGATACACACTTAAAACCAAAGAATCTTTTTATTTCTGTTACACGACTGCCATGTTTTTGTCTAAAATGTTCTGATAAGGAGTGGGTTTGTAAACCTTTCTTAATATTGCGTATGTGTTCCTCTATACGTACTGTTAATGCTCTAGACGTGCGGCCAATAGAAAATAGCCCACAAGAGCATTCTATTCCTTATATTACATTTTTCACATTACAGGTGATAAATTCATTAATTTTCTAAATTTTTCCATTAATTTCTACTTCAAGTAATTTCCTGTTATCACCATTTATTTCTTTGCAGCCTATACATGTTCCGCATCTATAGAATCCCTTTTATTTTACTAGGGACCCCATTCTTTTGGTGGGCACATGCTCTTCACCACTTTAGAACTGATATTTGGTGCCCTCCTATAAATACACTTTGGTTTATTGTGTAATAATTCCCCTATAATGGGATATTTTCTTAGGATACCCCAATGTTTAGATATAATTCTTTCTAGCGTTGACTACTAAAGGTTGTTATAAAGGCCCATTCATACATCGATGAGCTCGTAGGTGTTCTTACTTTGTCTCTTTGTAAATCCTGTCTATCCATTGGATATCCACTGTAGCAATAATTTTTTCTATGTCTTTTTTCTTTATATCCAGAAGCTAAAAATGTATTTTTAATTATTTCTGCTTGCTTGGTATAACTTTCATTTTTTATAATAATAATAATAATAATAATAATAATAATAAAAATAATAATTTTATTTATATAGCGCTCTTTCTCCAATAGGACTCAAGGCGCTTAACAGATACATAGCATAATATAGTACAGAAAATAATGAAGTACATTTTCATAAAATACAGAAGCATGAAGATACTAAAAGGGACATTATGGAAATGCTTGAGTAAACAGAAAAGTCTTGAGTCTATTTTTGAAGGATTCTATAGTTGGGGCCTCTCGCACTGTGCAGGGAAGTGAGTTCCATAGAGTCGGAGCCGCATGACTAAAAGCTCGACCCCCAGATGAATTACGGTAGATTCTAGGTACTGCTAAAAGTCCTTCATCTACAGATCGCAGTAATCGAGTGGGGCAGTATGGGGTCAGAAGTTGTTTCAGGTACCTTGGGCCTTTTTTGAGCAGTTATGTTTAACCCTTCTTAGTTGTCCACCTGGAATGTATCCCAACCAATTGGGATGGTGGCAACTTTCTGCCCTAAGAAAAGTTCCTGAATCTGTGGGTTTCGTAAAACAAGTTGTATTTGATTATTCTCCACATCTAAAAAAATTGATAGAAGTTGTACTACTCTCAAAAGAGTAGGAAAGAGTGTGACAATTAACAAAAAAATCAAGAAGAATAAGAGGAAATAAATTAGGCAGAAAAAAGTAATGGATCAGGAAAAGACTGGGAAAAACAATATAGCAGAAGAGAAAACTAAAATATTTAATTTCATATTTTAGCGAAGGAGGAAATTAGTTTACTAGAAAACGGACCTAAATATGCTCCTTCATTGCCTTTGAATACATTTTCCACATTTGTGGATCTTAATAAATTCATAAGAAATCTACCATCAATTTTTTTTTTTAAATAAGGAGAATAATGGGGAAACTGACAATTTGGACACATGGAACCCCCTTCAAACCGAAATCAGTTTTTAACCACACCCATATGAGAGGGACATTTTTAGAAACCTTTTTAAGTCTGTGTACAGATGATATACAAAACATGAATAATAAGGCTATTAAACATAATTTAACAAGAAAGGGAAGGCTGGCTCTTAAAAAACTGAGGGAAAATACGGATTTGGTGATTAATCCAGCAGATAAGGGGGGTGGTATAGTTATTATGTCTAAACTGTGGTATGATCAAGAGGTTTTAAGACAGTTGGAGGACAGGCATACATACCATAAATTACGAGTTGATCCCACAAGTGAAATATTAAATAATTTGGAGCTGCTATTGGATAAGTATAAGAAATTAGACATGTTGGGGGGAAAATAATACAAATTCTTATTCAATCCTGAACAAGTAATGCCTGTGATATATATACTCCCAAAAATTCATACAAATTCGACACCTCCCAGGAAGACCTATAGTGTCTGGAATTGATTCTGTTACATGTACCTTGTCTGAGTTTATAGATTTTTATTTGCAACCCATGGATTTAACAAACTGTTCCCATCTTAAAGATACTAAAGACCTTTTAAATTTAATCAGTACTTTTACATGGGAAGAGGGGCTGATTTTAGTAACAGGTGACGTCCGATCATTATATACGATGATCAAACATGAGCAAGGCGAGAAAGCAGTGAATATCTTTTTAGCGGACAGTCAGTTGGATAGGAAACTTCTGGATTTTATTGTTGAGGGAGTATATTTTATTTTAACCAATAACTATTTTTCATTTGATGGTGATTTTTATCTACAGAAAGTGGGGATGGCCATGGGCATCGGGTTCGCTCCTAGTTATGCAAATATTTTCATGGGTCAATTGGAAAATGAAGCAATATGGAACCATAACCCACTCGGAGTGAACCTGGTGTCCTGGTCATGCTACATTGATGATGTGCTTTTTATTTGGAGGGGAGGCGCAGAAAGAGAGACAGTTTAAGTAAAGGATGGCTCTGCACCGCAGTGCCATCCTAGCAACAATTAATGGCAAACCTACTGAGCAGTCAGTGGCTAAGAATTTTAGGGACTCTAAGCTTGGCTTGTCCATGATCAGATATAAAATGATCAATGGAGTCCCAGAGTGTCATAAAGGAGGAGATAGAGCTAAACTACTACTACAAAAGGAGGCATGCTGGATTTATAGACTCAATACAGTACATCCCAATGGGTTAAATGAACAATTGAACCTTAATGTGTTTTTATAAAGAACAGCTATTTTTTATCCTGCCTGTATGTTTAAGCTGTTTAGCATACATCATTTTGTGAGATATATATCTTCCTGGCACCATGCCTGTTAGAGTAAGAGCTGGCTGAGTTTATTTTTGTTTTTTAGCAACTCGGCCCCGGTTCTGATGTCATGATTGGTGCAGCTTGGCGCAGCACAGATGCCGGGACCACGAGTCAGGTGGTGTACTCTTCACTGGGGTATTTGGGATATAAGGTAAGACCTTGTTCATTTCTTGTTTGCAACTCCTGATGAAAATTTCACTAAAGAAATTGAAACGTTGAGAAAATAAAAAGTCTCTGTTTTTCCTTGAGAAATGCTGTGAGTGCCGCTAAGTGGACTTGTGTGTATATATATATATATATATATATATATATATATATATATAAACGAAAAATAAAGAACCCTTTTTTGCGCTCGTACCACTAAGAAATGCCTCCTGTCAGACAAGGCACGAAATTAGGAATAGGAAAAAAAAATCGAATATCAATTCTTCCACCAGAGAGTTCAGATGTATACTCAAATTCACAAACACGTGTTTGTGAATTTGAGTATACATCTGAACTCTCTGGTGGAAGAATTGATATTCGATTCAAGTGTAGATATCATCAAACAAAAATCGCCAGATGATAACCAATCTATATTGTTCACTTATTGTATAAGATTATCTATTTGTTTTATTGATGTTTTTATGTAATATTGCAGTATTTACTGTCAAATTTTAAGAATAAATACATCTATATGTGACATCTGAGGTGGTTCAGCTCCCATGAGAATTATTTTTCCTATATATATATATATATATATATATATATATATTATAGTATGAGAAATGGATCACTAATGTCTTTCCAGAGAGCAGTGAACAACAAACCACAATCCTTTTCAATATATGTTTTGTATGCCTATTGAACATACAGTAATTACTGTACACTCAAAAAAGGTGCATGCAAAAATAACATCATGAATGCCTACACCTACACCTCTGTCCAGCTTACATTAGGAATACTGTACCTCACATATACAGTTTTTTTACCCAAGTTTTTCAAATGTTGTTTTACAAGTAACATACTCATTAGGTGTAAAACAAAAAGAACACTCTTCTAACACTGCAGGTACAGTATAGCTCTCCACATTATAAAAGAAAAAAAATACTGTATGCACACAGAAACATATTGGGGGTTATTTTAGAGATGTAGTTTTTCAAAATCACTGATTTCCAGCTGTTTTTGCCACATGATGTAGGGCAGCAATTGCATTAATTCCAACAATAAATTCTATCATGATATGGCTTAGGAGTATATTTGTCTCTGGGCTAGACTTCATCTGTTCACAATCACACAAATAGAAACATTCTTTTAAACTAAAATTACAATTCTTTTTAAAGGAGTTGTACTTATTGGTCAGAGACTTACAAAAAATCATGCTCCCATGTTTATAGATAGGGAGAACTAAATCCAGGAGCACCCTTATAACCTGAATGGTAGAGGTGTCTCTTTCTTCATCTATTGGTGTTTCCTGGGAAGACTCTCCTATTTGCTGTGAGTGGGGAGCAGGATAAAATTCCAATTGGTGCCCCCCATGTCAGCCAAACAATGCATACAGACAGTATAAAATTAACAATAACTTAACTAAAATAAAGACTTTACCATGCTCAACCAAACTAACATACATAAATTGCAAAGGTACTGTAGAACAACATGGTGTTTGAAAACAACAATAATGGGTATTCAACTCCTTTTTCTAAACTTGAGTAATTATTCTGAGACAAAGGTATTGCTGCCCTTATAAGACTGGTGTGCAGCTATAAGCTTAAACTTGCACCCATTCTGTTGCTATACTTATCCGTCAAAGCAAAGTTTTGACTTCAGAACCATCACACCACCACCATACAACCTAAACCAGCCTATCCAATACCGTAATTTATCACCAAGAAAAACCATTAAACCATTGTCAGTCAGATGTACTCCATCTGCATATAAAAGGATACTTGTAGCACAAATTAATCATAAGGAGCTCAACCCCCATTTGCAAAAATGAATTTGCAACTGGATATTTTGGACTTCTTCCTGGCCTTATCTATAGTCACAACATTACAAAATGCCCCACCAAACCAGCCTATGAACAACACAGTACCACAAAAACCTACACCACAGCCAGGCTAATAGAAGAGATTCAAAATCTGGTACAATAAAAATCCAAAACTTCAAAGTCAACCTTTTTCCCAAGTAATTTCCACCCGAATGCACTATTATGCACACCAGGATGGGCACAGCCTCCAAAAAGGGACCAGCAAGCATCCCACAACATACCACTGTAGCCTGTCAATTGCACCCTACCAGAACTAGGAAAAGGTGAGAATGTTAAACAGCTGCTGACTGTGCAGCCATAAACACAAAATAAAGTGTTTATTGACACTGTCCAAGTATTAAGAACATCCAGAGGCAACCCATAAACCATAAACAAAGCAACACACAAAAATTAGAAATATAAGTTCAAGTATAAAAATACATAAATGTGGGTGGGGAACCACAAAGAAAAGGAAAGGTGTTTTTGGTCTTGGGGGGTAGACCCAAGGGAACTCATCAAGAGATTAAAAAAACAAAACAGCCCTTGAGTGATTTTACAGCACATTTTGTCTGTCTAGGAAAAATTTTAAAACTTTCAGTAGGAAAAGAAAGGGAAGGAAACAGACAATGAACACCTACTGTAGACAAAAAAAACATAAAAAATAAAATAAAAAACATAAAAAAATATAAAAATAACAACTACAGGGAAGATAAAACAAGAACAACAACGGCAACATACAAGAACACAAAGAAAGCAAAGAGCCTCAATCATCAAAAGCCTGATTACTGTATAATGCATCTGACTAGAAGATTTCCACCAGCCCAAAGCCTAAAGCTGGATACACATGATGGGCCTAATTCTGATGTGGTTGGAGTTGCTATCACTGCTGCTTACAAGCACTGTTTGGTAATGCAGCAGGAGGTGTCTATACAAGCAGATTCCCCCTGCTGCAGTAGTGATCCAACCTGCATCCTAAATGCAGCATTGGAACACTCAGTCACCATCAGGTGACTTACAGCACCCAGGGCTATTTTGCAGCTGGAAATGCAAGGGGCAGTTTCTAAAAATATAAGCAGGAATGGTGTTCCGGAATGTCTGCTGCTTGCCCTGTTGTCGCTGCTGCTTCTGCCGCTTCCTGTGTCTGAGGGGAAGAGAGCACAGCAAGCATTTCTTCTGGTCCTCACTGTGCCCCCATCTTCAGCGACCATTTAAAATGTTGCTTGGCCATCAGCCAATCACTGTGTATCTGGAACTACGGGGGCATTGAGTATCTGGCACTGCTGGGGGTATTGTGTATCGGGCACTTCTAGGGGCATTGTGTAAGTGGTGCTGATGGGGCATTGTGTATCTGGCGCTGCTGGGGGCATTGAGTATTTGGCACTGCTGGGGGCATTGTGTAGGTGG
The DNA here is from genome assembly GCF_028390025.1 of Pseudophryne corroboree. Lineage (NCBI taxonomy): Eukaryota > Metazoa > Chordata > Amphibia > Anura > Myobatrachidae > Pseudophryne > Pseudophryne corroboree. The sequence continues at coordinate 581,457,138 of NC_086444.1, read as the reverse complement.
TGCTGCTGGGAGCATTGTGTATCTGGCACTGCTGGGAGTATTGTGTATCTGGCGCTGCTGGGGGCATTGTGTATCTGGTGCTGCTAGGGGCATGGTGTAAGTGGCACTGCTGGGGGCAATCTGTGTATCTGGAGCTGCTAGGGGCATTCTGTGTATCTGGCGCTGCCTGGGGCATTATGTGTATCTGGCACTGCTGGGGGCATTCTGTGTATCTGTCGCTTCTAGGGGGTTCTGTGTATATTAGCACTGTCGGTGGAATTCTGTGTATCTGGCACCACCAGGGGCATTATGTGGGTTTTTTTAAGTTTATGCACCAATTGATGCCCCTCCTCTTTGGTAGCTCCACCCACCTCACCACCCACCACTGCCCCATCCACAGTTCCTGAACATATTTTCCTACAAAAACAGCACTGGTGGCACCTATGGTGCTATAGAAGCTCAACAAAACAGAAAGAGGTTCTCTGACCTACTGGTGGAAATATATAAAAACCTGTATGGTTATATCACCCAATGGAATTAGCTGCCACTTCCCCAAAAATAGTTAATTGCAAGCCTCTTAATTATGAAAACCAGAAACTATAGTATTGGGTGCGCTGCTATTTCCAATGGGCGATTAACCCATAAATATCATGTAAACATCACTCTACTTGTGGTAAATTGCCATAAAAAGAAAATCATTTATTCCCACAATAAAAAGATTTAATACACAACTTAAAAACAATATCACAGAATACACAATCTAAGATGGCTATTCAACTTAAGTTAGAGGCCACAATAATTTCATAATAGGCTTGCACAGATATAAGTCAGAAAATGTTCCAAAGAGCTTGATGTGATGGCTTATTTATATGACATAGATTGCTCAGTTCATATGCTTTCAAATATTTCACAGCATGTGATTCCACTTATGAGCTCAGTCTTTTTAAGCCTGTTTAACTGTACTTTCGTGGACAATTCAAATTAGTCCCCACTCTTCCATTTGCTGTGATTTACATTTATTGCACAGTCCTCAAGACCATTAGTATTCCCTGGGTTCCCACATAAATGTTCTCTCCCTCTTACCCACTGCTGTTGGTCCAGTCAGTCACTGCATTTGTGGGAATGGGGTTTAGTATTTCCGTGGCCCCAACAGCTTTTTGCGGTCAGCAGTGCAGTGCAGCTTTTCACGGCAGTGAAACTCACTATTAGGCTCTCTGTGTAATGCGTTTCTCCACCTCCATATTTGTCTCAGAGGTTTCCTCAGACACATAGGGGTCAATTTACTAAGATGGGAGTTCTATTTATGCTGGGATATTGCCCATAGCAACCAATCAAATTCCAGATATTATCTTCTAGAAGGTGCTCGATAAATAAGAAGTAGAATCTGATTGGTTGCTATGGGCAACATCCCATCTTAAATAGAACTCCCATCTTAGTAAATTTACCCCATAGTGAGCTTTTCCGATGTGGCTATTTATAGTCGCTGATCCCAGCGTCAGGCCCAGCGCTATCTGCTCAGGAAAGGAATGCAAAGCAGGTAGGCGCCAGGCTGGAGAGGTGCTCTCCCTGCTCTGCATCCCCGTGCTGCGCCTGGGCCACCTGCTGCTGCTGTGGGCTGCTGTGCCTGTCACACCATTTGACAGGCAGTGGCATTGACAGCTTGAAGCTTCCACCTACCCTCTTGCAGTGTCCATCCGTGTCCTGGCAAAAAAGGGGCAGAGCTACACGGCACTGAGGGTAGAGCTACACAGGACCAGGCTGCAGGAGGAGGACAGAAACTGCTACAGATCCAGCCAGCCATATGGTATGTTGAAGGAGAGTGTGTGAGAAAGTTTGTGTGTGTCTATGTGTATATATGTGTGTATAATTGTGTATCTATGTTTATGTGTATCTACAGTATGTGTATCTATGTGTATGTATGTGTGTATAAATATGTGTGTGTGTGTGTGTGTGTGTGTGTGTGTGTGTGTGTTTGTGTGAGGTGGGGCATAACTTGTACAAGGGCACTTCTGATATATAACCGGTGCTACTACAGGGGCTATTATGCATATAACCGACACTAATACATGGGGCTATAATGTGTATAACCGGCAAAACTACTGGGCACATTTTGTGTATAAACAGCACTACTATGCACAGGGTTATGTGTATAAGATCGTACTACTGTGTGGCGTAATTTGAGATGGGGGTATTATTGTGTGGCAATCCTCTTCCATGTGAGACCACACCACTTTTTTTGCCTCATGCTGTCCCTTTGTAAAATATGGCAGGGGGCAAATTTATCGTTTGCAGGGGGGTGCCGAACACTCTTACACCGGCCCTGCCTAGCGTTTTCACACCATGTTGCGCATGTACACTTCCGCATTGTGCATTCCAAGCCTTGCATTCACCCGCTCTAATTTATAGGCTCTGACGGCCATCTATGGATTAGCTTCCCAAGCCTCTCTTTCACTTCCTAATGCTCAGTGGCTATTTTTGATATACTTAAAACCTCTCCTTGTATATATCAAGCCTCGTTCTCATTGATTTTTTTGATTTTCCATCTTTACATAATAATACACAAAATAAAAATAATATAAATCCACACAATATACCTTTATCTATCCATGACAAGTACCGCACATATAAGGTTATTAGGTATCCCTCATATCATATGAAGATATCATTTAATTGTTTATTCATTTATTTCATCACCTATTTATATCCACCAGTTTTATCCTACTATTATTATTCAATCAGAAAAAAAATTGTGGGGGGGGGGGGGGGGGGAGACGAAGCACATCATGTTAATTCATCCTTTCATTATGTTTTTACTTTACTTTGTCATACCTAGACCCCCTTCTCCCTGAAATACCTTTGTTTGAAAATGCGGGCTGGAATGTATTTGAAATGTTGTTGTACTATGTTATTCTTGAGTATACCCTGTGTTTTTAGTGGCAGATGAAGCATCCAAAGTGTGCTACAACTTGTATTGTAAGTGTAACCAGAGACAGCCATGAGTGAGGAAGGAGGTGTGTTAGGAGAGAACACCCTGCATCGCACTGCTGGAGGAGCGACCTCGGAACTTGCAGTAGCAACCTACTATGAATGCTTTGCCATACTGGACACATTCATTCAGTTATATCCTCCATACTAAGGATGTGCCGCTGAGAGTCTCCAGTGTTATACTGTATATGAGAGTTGACATTACAGAGTCCAGTGATCCTATTTGTTCCAATGCACCAACACTGCTGTACTGTGCCTATACATGTATACAGCCAGTGTGCATACTCCACTGACACCACTGTAGGTACAGACACAGGTGTGTGCTCCCACCTGTTGCACACCATTTGCACTCCCATTAACATTCCTGGATATGGTACATATATATTATATGAGCACTGTGCACCTGTTATACATATCTGCTGCACTAAACCTGTGTCATCCTGTAAACCTTTTATACCTGGTTTATAATAGGGATGAGCGGGTTCGGTTCCCTGAGAACCGAACCCCCCGAACATCACGTCCCGAGCCCAGATCCGAGCCTGGCTTGAGACTTTTGGCCAGGCTCGGAAACCAGAACGAGGCAAAACATCATCATCCCGCTGTCGGATTCTCTCAGGTTTTGGATACCATATGAGGAGCCGTGCGTCACCGCCATTTTCACTCTGAAATTGGAGCGTGCAGCGAGAGGACATGTCTCCTCAGTGTCTGTGTGGGAAAGTGGGGTGGAGCGTGGGGTGGCGACCTGCTTGTATGTGTCATTCCAGTGCTGTCTTGTGTTGCCTTGTGCTGCATCATCCCAGTGGTGGTGTATTGTGCTGCATCAGTCCAGTCACAGTGGTAGTGTCCATTGCTGTCATAAGTCCAGTGCTGCTGTATAAGTCCAGTCCAGTGCTGTGTGTGCTGCATCAGTCCAGTGCTGGTGCCCTGTGCTGCCATAAGTCCAGTGGTGATGCTGCATAAGTCCAGTGCAGTGCTGCTGTGTTGTGCTGCATTAGTCCAGTGGTGATGTACTGTACTGTAATAAGTCCAGTGGTGGTGTCCTGTGCTGCCATAAGTCCAGTGGTACTGCCGTATAAATCCAGGGATACTGCGGTATAAGTCCAGGGCTACTTCTGTATAAGTCCGGTCCAGTGGTGCAGCCATATAAGATCAGGGGTACTGCCATATAAGTCCAGGGGTATTTCCATATAAGTCCAGTGATACTGCCGTATAAGTCCAGTGGTACTGCCATATAAGTCCAGTTCAGTGGTGCAGCCATATAAGTTCAGGGGTACTGCCATATAAGTCCAGTGGCACTGCCATATAAGTCATGGGGTACTGCCGTATAAGGACAGGGGTACAGCCGTATGTCCAGTGGTACTGCTGTATAAGTCAAGGGGTTCTGCCATATTAGTCCAGTGGTACTGCCGTATAAGTCCAGTGGTACTGCTGTATAAGTCCAGGGGCAATGTCGTATAAGTACAGTCCAGGGGTACTGCCATATAAGTCCAGTGGTACTGCCGTATAAGTCCAGGGGTACTGCCGTATAAGTCCAGGTGTACTGCCATATAAGTCCAGTGGTACTGCCGTATAAGTAATGGGGTAATGCCGTATAAGACCAATCCAGTGGTACTCTCATTTAAGTCCAGTGGTACTGCCATATAAGTCCAGTGGTACGGCAGTATAAGTCCAGTGGTACTGCCGTATAAGTCCAGTCCAGTGGTACTGCTGTATAAGTGCAGGGGTACTGCTGTATAAGTCCAATGGTACTGCCATATAAGTCATGGGTTACTGCTGTATAAGTGCAGTGGTACTGCCATATAAGTGCAGTGGTACTGCCATATTAGTCCAGTGGTACTGCCATATAAGTCCAGTGGAACTGCTGTATAAGTCCAGTGGTACTGCCGTATAAGTCCAGTGGTATTGCCGTATAATTCCAGTGGAAATGCCGTATAATTCCAGTGGTACTGCCGTAAAAGTCCGGTCCAGTGGTACAGTCAGAAAAGTTCAGGGGTACTGCCGTATAAGTCCAGGGGTAATGCCGTATAAATCCATTGGTACTGCCATATAATTCCAGTGGAACTGCTGTTTAAGTCCAGTGGTACTGCCATATAAGGCCAGTGGTACTGCCATATAAGGCCAGTGGTACTGCCGTATAAGTCCAGAGGTACTGCCATATAAGTCCAGGGGTGCTGTTGTATAAGTACAGTGGTGCTGTCCTGTGCTGTATATTATTTACTCCAAATAAAGGGGTAACTAATATTAAATCCAAATTATTTTTTACAGGGTTTGCCCAGTGTTGTGTAGGGGTACGCTCTCCTCTGCCGCATATTGTGTTTTATAATTACATAAAAATAATGGAGAACAAAAATGTGGAGGATAAAATAGGGAAAGATCAAGAACCACTTCCTCCTAGTGCTGAAGCTGCTGCCACTAGTCCTGACATAGACGATGAAATGCCATCAACGTCGTCTGACAAGGCCGATGCCCAATGTCATAGTAAATGGCTTGTAAATTCCAAAAAGCCAAAGTTCAGTAAAATGACCCAAAAAAATAAATGTAAATGGTCTAAGGAGAAATGTAAACTTGCCAATATGCCATTTATGACATGGAGTGGCAAGGAATGGATAAGGCCCTGGCCTATGTTCTGACTAGTGGTTCAGCTTCACATGACAATGGAAGCCCTCATCCTTCTGCTAGAAAAATGATAAGAGTTAAGCTGGCAAAAGCACAGCAAAGAACTGTGCATTCTAAGATGGTATCAAAAATCCCCAAGGAGAGTCCAAGTTTGTTGGCGGTTGCGATGCCTTACCTTCCCAACACTGGACAGGAAGAGGTGGCTCCTTCCACCATTTACACGCCCTCTGCAAATGCTGGAAGGAGCAACCCCAATCCAGTTTCTGATATTCAAATTGAAGATGTCACTGTTGAAGTCCACCAGGATGAGGACATGGGTGTTGCTGGCGCTGGAGAGGAAGTTGATGATGAGGATTCTGATGGTGATGTGGTTTGTTTAAATCAGGCACCGGGGTAGACAGTTGTCCATTGGATGGAAAAAGCCCACTGTCATGTCTGGGTAAAATACCAAAAAAGCCACCTCTTTAGTGTGGAATTAATTCTCCACAAATCCGCACAACAGGTCAAGCTGTGTGTTGCTTTTGTCAATCCGTAAAAAGTAGGGGTAAGTACATTAACCACCTAGGAACACCCCCCCTTATACGTTACCTGCAGTGCATTCATCAGAAGTCATTGTCAAGTTCAGAAACTTTGGGTAAGAGCATAAGCAGTCCACTGATACCTAAATCCCTTCTTCCTCTTGTACCCAAGCTCCTTCAAGCCATACCACCAACTCCCTCAACGTCAACTTCCTCCTCAGTCAGGAACGTTAGTAGTCCTGCAGGCCATGTCACTGGCATGACTGTCGAGTACTCTCCTAACCGGGATTCCTATGGAAGATCCTTGAGTGGTACGCCTACTGCTGCTGCTGCCGCTGCTGTTGTTACTGCTGGGAGTCGATTGTCATCCCAGGGGGGAAGTCGGAAGACCACTTGTACTACTTCCAGTAAGCAATTGACTGTCCAACAGTCCTTTGTGAGGAAGATGAAATATGACAGCAGTCATCCTGTTGCAAAGCGGATAACTGAGGCCTTGACAGCTATGTTGGTTTAAGATGTGCGTTTGGTGCCCTCCATTAGTGCAGTGGGAGTTAGACAATTGATGGAGGTAGTCTTTTCCCGATACCAAATCCCATCTAAATTCCACTTCACTAGGAAAGCGATTCCCGGACTGTACAAGGACATTTAGAAAAGTGTCCTCAGTGTCCTGAAAAATGCAGTTGTACTCAGTGTCCACTTAACCACGGACATGTGGACAAGTGGAGCAGGGCAAACTGAGGACTACATGACTGGGACAGCCCACTGGGTAGATGTATTGCCTCCCGCAGCAACAACAGCAGCAGCACCAGCAACAGCATCTCACAAATGCCAGCTCATTCCTAGGCAGGCTATTCTGTGTATCACCAGTTTCCAGAAGAGGCTGACAACCTTTTGCAGAAACTGAGGGACATCATTGCACAATGGCTTACCCCACTTAGACTCTCCTGGGGATTTGTGATATCAGACAACACCACCAATATTGTGTGTGCATTACATCTGGGCAATTTCCAGCACCTCCCATGTTTTGCACATACAATTAATTTGGTGGTGCAGAATTTTTTTGATAAATTATAGGGGCATGCAGGAGAAGCTGTCGGTGGCCCGAAAAATTGCGGGACACTTTCGACATTCAGCCACTGCGTGCCAAAGACTGGAGCACCAGCAAACACTCCTGAATCTGCTCTGCCATCACCCGAAGCAAGAGGTGGTGATGAGATGGAATTCAACACTCTATGTGCTTTAGAGGAAGGAAGAGCAGCAAAAGGCCATTCAAGCCTATACATCCACCTGTGATATAGGCAAAGGAGGGGGAATGCATCTGACTCAAGCACAGTGGAGAATGATTTCTGTGCTGTGTAAAGTTTTTCAACCCTTCAAACTTGCCACACGTGAAGTTCAGTTCAGACACTGCCAGCTTGAGTCTGGTCATTCCCCTAATCAGGCTTTTGCAGAAGCAGCTGGAAAAATTGAAGGAGGAGCTAAGACGGAGCGATTATACTAAGTATGTGGGACTTGTGGATGGAGCCCTTCATTCGCTTTGCCAGGATTCAAGGGTGGTCAATCTGTTGAAATCAGAGCACTAAACTTTGGCCACTGTGCTCGATCCTAGGTTTAAAGCCTATGTTGTATCTCTATTTCCAGCAGACACAAGTCTGCAGAGGTTCAAAGACCTGCTGGTGAGACAATTGTCAACTCAAGTGGAACGTGAACCGTCAATAGCTCCTCCTTAATTTTCTCCCGCAACTGGGGCTGCAAGAAAAAGGATAGAATTTCCTAGCCCCCCTGCTGGCGATGATGCAGGGCAGTCAGGAGCAATTGCTGACACCCGGTCTGGACTGAAGGACCTGCCAACTATTACTGACATGTCTACTGTCACTGCATATGATTCTGTCACCATTGAAAGAATGCTGGTGGATTATATGTGTGACAGCATCCAAGTAGGCATGTCAGACAGTCCGTATGTATACTGGCAGGAAAAAGAGGCAATTTGTAGGACCTTGCACAAATTGGCTTTATTTTACTTAAGTTGCCCCCCCTCCAGTGTGTACTCCGAAAGAGTGTTTACTGCAGCCAGTAACCTTGTCAACAATCAGCATAGGAGGTTACTTCCACAAAATGTAGAGAAGATGATGTTCATCTAAATGAATTATAAATTCCTCCAGGAAGACATGGACCAGCAATTTCCTCCAGAAAGTACACAGGGACCAGTGATGGTGGATTTCAGTGGGGACCAATTAATGCTCTGTGAGGAGGAGGATGTACACACTGAAAGGGGTGAGGAATCGGAGGATGAGGATGACATCTTGCCTCTGTAGAGCCCTTTTGTGCAAGGAGAGATGAATTGCTTCTTTTTTGGTGGGGGGATTAATTGCTTATTTTTTTAGTGGGGGCCCAAACAAACCAATCATTTCAGCCATAGTCGTGTGGCAGACCCTGTGGCTGAAATGATTGTTTTGTTAAAGTGTGCATGTCCTGTTTATACAACATAAGGGTGGCTGAGAGGATCCAAGGATAATTCCATCTTGCACCTCTTTTTTTATTTGCATTATGTGCTGTTTGGAGCCCAGTTTTTAAAACTGCCATCCTGTCTGACACTGCAGTGCTACTCCTAGATGGGCCAGGTGTTTGTGCCGCACACTTGTGTCACTTAGCTTAATCATCCAGCAACCTCGTTGCACCTCTTTTTATTCTTTGCATTATTTGCTCTTTGGGCCTTGTTTTTAAAACTGCCATCTTGTCTGACACTGCAGCGCCACTCCTAGATGGGCCAGGTGTTTTTGCTCCCCAATTAGGTCGCTTAGCTTAGTCACTCAGCGACCTCGGTGCAACCTTTTGGCCTTAAAACAATATTGTGAGGTGTTCAGAATAGACTGGAAATGAGTGGACATTAATGTTATTGAGGTTATTAATACCGTAGGATCAAAATTTACCCCCAAATTCTGTGATTTTAGCTGTTTTTATGTTGTTGTTTTTTTTAAATCATCCAGATCCAAAACCAAACCTAAAACCCGAAAGGGTGGTTTTGGCAAAACCAATTCAAATCCAAAACACGAGCGAGGATCCAGATCCAAAACCAAAACACAAAACACGATAAGTACCCGCCGCACATCTCTAGTTTATAAACAAAACACCTAGTTAAGTAATCTAATTTGTGGACAAACATCCATCACACTGCTGTCACCTCTTTCAATAGGGTCTGCTAATTATCAACACCACCAAGAGGCAGAAGGGCCACTAGTCTGGTGGGTGCTGATATTACTAATTTCCTGGCTTTTAAAATATGGGGGTACTAGAAAGAGTTCCCAGCCAGTGGTGAATTTCCCATAAAGCACTTCAGGCACATGATTAAGGGTCACACTTATTGGGGTGCGACACCTGGCTGCTTGTTTCAGTATAGTCAGTCCAAAATTTACCAGTAACTACTAAATATTTCATTCTATTGTACCATAAACCACCGTCAGTGGAGTGTAAATGGGTAGGACATGCAGAGACTGCCTTTGTAAGCTGTCCTACTTAGTAAATATGTATACGTAATTAAAATAAAATGAAATGTTATAGTTTATAGCTTTGTTATTCTTATAATACATAATGAGAGCTTATAACCAAACAATGAAAATAATACAATTTTGCAGAAGGTGGTGATCATTACTCTTGTACCTATGGGCACCCTGATTCCTAATTCCATCCCTGCTCACAGCTATAGCCAATAATATGAATTTGTTCATGATTGGATTTGGAAATGAAGAAAGGTCTCTTTTGATAGGATGCTGTGATTTATTTGAGTTTAAATTATTTTTTACATTCAAAGGAGACAAGGAACTGCAAGCTAACTAATCTTTGTAGTGTAGCTCACTCTTTTCTGGCCATTTACAGAAGTACACACTGCCTCTGTAGATTTTAGTGTTACATTTTTATACTTTTTTATCTCCTACAAAATTACTTTATACAGTAAATACTGAGTTTCATGGATAACTATTCTATTAGTCTTTCATTGAACACTACAAAGTTTAACAAAGTCTCAATAGGAAAAAGTTCAGAAAAAAATCTTGTTTTTTAAACTAGAAAAATTGTCTGTATTCTGAAATGGGAAAAAAAAGTCATGCAAATATCTCTACATTACAATTATTTACAGTGCTGTTTTAGTATTATTATTCCAAACTATTGATATTGTTATTTACCATTAGTTTTAGTACATGAAAACATGAGTTTATAGTGTATTGTTAAATAAAAATGCATCTATTCTGATGGCTTCATCATCAGTAGTGTCTAACTAATTTCTGTATTTGTAGTTGCTGTATATACATATCCATCTTTTATTCCATTTTTACAATGAAGAAAGTAAATAAACACTTAAATGTTCATTTTTTCATTAAAGTTGTAATATTGATGCAGCTGGCATCCAGCAGTATTGGGCTGAATTATGTTTGTAGAGGCAGTGCTATATATTTCTTCCAGATAGCAAAACAAAGCTCATAGCCAATTTATTTTAAAATCTGTGGTCGAACTTTATTCATATGCTCCATTGGGAAGCATACTGGATATGCTCATGCATTTAAATATCCTTATTTTCATAAGCATTGTTGTCATTATGAAGTATTAAAATGCTTTTAAGGTATGATCTTTTGAAACACTAAAAGAGTTATAGAAGAGTAAATCTGGACTTTATTGAGCATAAGTATGCAGAGCAATAATTTATTAACATGTAAACTAAATTTTTATTACTATTTCACTAAAAACTAGCATCTTCTAAGTAGATGAATACAGTTTTAAGAGCAATTATATTAGCACTTTATCAAGCCTTTTGGAAAAAAACTAATTTACAATAACTTTAAAAATGTAAAGAAGAGCTTTAAAATCATACGGGCATTGAGGTCAAAGAACAGTCAAGAAGGACATTTTTGAATTTTAAGCACCCTCTTGGCAAATGTCATATTGATTAATCACCAGTTCTGAAGAAAAGCGCACCCCAAAATATAATAGCAGCAAAATAGCCATTGTTCTGATGCTCTTTCCCATCACCTAAAAAAGTAAAAAATGAGGAAGGAGAGGAGAGGGCAAGAAACAGGAAAAGGAGGCAGAGCACTGCCTGGCACTTACTAAAGTAATATATCTCCTCCCCTACACCCTTTTACCTCTAAGTGGTACGGTATACAGTAGGCTGACAAAACAAAACAGATTTAACCCTATAGCTCTCTGCACTGAGTTCCAACAATAAAGCCAACTGCCAAGGTGTTTACAGCCATTCCTGCACATACAGTGCATCTGGAAAGTATTCACAGCGCTTCACTTTTTCCACATTTTGTTATGTTACAGCCTTATTCCAAAAAGGAATAAATTCATTTTCTCTCTCAAAATTATACACACAATACCCCATAATGACAACGTGAAAAAAGTTTTTTTTATGATTTTTGCAAATGTATTAAAAATAAAAAAATAAAAAGAAATCACATGTACGTAAGTATTCACAGCCTTTGCCATGAAGCTTAAAAACAAGCTCAGGTGCATCCTGTTTCAACAGATCATTCTTGAGATGTTCCTACAGCTTAATTGGAGTCCACCTGTGGTAAATTCAGTTAATTGGACATCATTTGGAAAGGCACACACCTGTCTTTATAAGGTCTCACACTTGACAGTGCATGTCTGAGCACAAACCAAGCATGAAGTCAAAGGAATTGTCTGTAGACCTCTGCGACAGGATTGTCTCGAGGCACAGAAGAGTACAGAAAAAAATATGCTGCTTTGAAGGTCCCAATGACCATAGTGGCCTCCATCATCCATAAATGGAAGAAGTTCTGATTCACCAGGACTCTTCCAAGAGCTGGCCAGCCGTCTAAACTGATCGATCAGGGTAGAAGGGCCCTAGTCAGGGAGGTGACCAAGAACCCGATGGTCACTCTGTCAGAGCTACAGAATTCCTCTGTGGAGAGAGGAGAACCTTCCAGAAGGACAACCATCTCTGCAGAAATCCACCAATCAGGCCTGTATGGAGGAGTTGCCATACAGAAGCCACTCCTTATTAAACAGCACATGGCAGCCTGCCTGGTGTTTGCCAAAATGCACCTGAAGGAATATCAGACCATGAGAAACAAAATTCTCTGGTCTGATGAGACAAATATTGATCTCTTTTGCATGAATGCCAGGCGTCATGTTTGGAGGAAACCAGGCACCGCTCATCACCAGGCTAATACCTTCCCTACAGTGAAGCATGGTGGTGGCAGCATCATGCTGTGGGGATGTTTTTCAGCAACAGGAACTGGAAGACTAGTCAGGATAGAGGGAAAGATGAATGCAGCAATTTACAGACATCCTGGATGAAAACCTGCTCCAGAGGTACAACAAAAAGGAGTACATATTTATATATACATGTTTTATCAGTATTTCTAAGACTTTTTTTGTATATTGAGATTTATGTTATGGTATATATTATTGTGTGTCATTTTTTTGGTCATAGTATGAGATGAGATGATTGTGATAATCACATATGCAAATGAGCAGCCATATTGTTTATGGTATATAAACCCCTGCTTGTAGCATTGGAAGCACCTTAAAAAAGTTGCGTGAATGCAACAAAACACGTTGGTGACAGCTACTTTAACCTTGCTCCTATGGACACTTTGGAACTGGGAACTGAAGAGACATGGACCAGACACCTCCTTCATACAATGCAATCCGACCTGCCATCTTGGGAGAGACCTTTTGCTGTTTGGAATCCTCAGAGCTACATTTAACAAGGAACCTTGTGATACATGCATGATGCTAAACCGCTTAAATCCTTGAAGCTGGCTGGGGTAAATATAATTACTCTACAATACATTACATGCTGAGGCCAAAGGAGGATCCAGGGGACCACTGTATTTGGAACAGGTCCCAGGACCCAATTATTATGTTTGTCCATTTTTACCCACTTAGGAGTGACATTTTTAAGCCATAGATGCTTGTTTATGTACTTTAATATTTATATCAAGCTATTATTTTAATGAGGTTGCCTAACCTGTTTTTTAATTATTTAAATAAATCTTGTGTATTTTTCACTGATCATCTCATCTCATCTCATCTATGACCGTTGTTTAACACTGAATACTTTGTTGTTGTATATGTAACTTCCTAAAAGAGTACCATTCCAACCACTTCAACATGGCACCCATGCACACCAGGGACAGAGTCCTACTGAGTAGGTGTGGCTCCAGCCTGCTTAGAGCCAGGGGAATGGCCAGACAGGTTCATTCATGGACTGGGTTACTGGCTACACTTATCAAACATTGGTGACAAAAATGACACCATAGCACTGACCCATAAGTGCTATTGTTAAATGCAAAACATTACCCCTTGGCAGGAGGAGTCCTAGGAGAGTGGACAGCTGTGGACAGGCACTTTGCCCTGCAGGACATTTACCTGATGAAGTGTCAGCAACAGAGTTACAGACTGCATCACTTTGAACCACACTTTGACGTCCTTTCACCCGAGGTCCCTAATGCAAATGCCCGACTGCTACAGTGGAATTCCTCATCATACTCCACAAGAATAACAAAATAAGCCATGAATGAGGTGCAGGTATCTGATCACACTCATTGCTTCCCCATGGAACTTTTTCAAGTAACACACTGCAAAATACAAAAATCATTCAACCAGTTAAAAAAGGGTTGATGACCATCTTTACTGACACTGCCTTTCTTTTTATCATCTGCCAAAGCATTGCATGACTGTGAGGTAAGAGTAAAGAATCCACATACTTGCCTTTATTATTACAGTCATGCATGTGTGGATGCAGACCTCTAACCACTGCTGTGTTTGCACAATTGACCACATCACATGGGCTAACTCTAGTCTTGATGCTAGGATCAGTGATGCCAATATTGCCATGCTACAATGCAGATTCTTCACCTTGAGACACAGTGAGCACCCAAAACTGCTGTTGGATGAGGAAGAGGAACTCACTCCCTCCACCAAAACCCACTCAGACTTAGTCTCCTCTGTCAAAGTTGAGTTGTCGGCCAAAGGAGGCTGAGGAGACACACTGTGGCCAGCTCCCACCCTAGACATAGAGTCGGCATTCAAACCTGAAACAGAGGAGGAACCTAAGAATGACAAATGAGCAGCAGAGGGATAGGCATCCTGAAAAAAGTGGATACCTGAGATAGAGGGTTGGCGACAGTCACTTGCAGAAGAGGGGACCACAAAGAAACAGGCAGGATAAGGGCAACAGGAGATGGAGCAGGAGAAGTAGATATGGGCAAACCACAAAGAGCATCTAATTGCAAACCAAATGAGCCAATGGAGCCCACACATCACCCTTTGTGCCCCAGGGGCAAGGGCTCCTGATTCAGAACCTCCAGACCCCTGTGATCACAGGACCAGGGTCAATGCATCAGACTACTGCACTGAAATAAGCCATAAGGGCAGGCCCAGGAGTCACAGTAGGGGCAGACTGAGCATGATGGTGGTGGTGCCAAGAACATGGACAGGATGACACCCAATAAACTGTCCCCTGCAAGCCCTCAACCTCTACCTCTTTTGATGCCCCCAATCCACTAGCCCCTGACTCATATCCTGAAGACCCTTCCAAGTCCAGATGAGAAAAAGGGTCCTCCCATTGCCTGGCCCACCAAAAACCACAGGGGCACCTAACCAAGATGGCACCATCATCATCAAAATGCTCCGGTCCAACCACTCCTAATCACAGGGGCTCATGACCAAACCACCACCAGCTGCTCAGTGGATAACCCGCCACCCTCAGGAGAGGAAGTCAGCCAATTAGCAGAAGCCACATCAGGATGCCGATGTGTGATGGATGCGGGAGACTCCAGAGCTGCAAAGTAACTGGCAGGAAAAGGTGCAGTAAGGGCGAGACATGGTAGAACAAATGTGGAGCGAGAAAAATAGAGAGAGTTGATTAAGAGATGACAATAGAGGAATGAAAGGTGAATGAGAAAAAAAATAGAAAGACAAATTCTGAAAAACCAAAACAAAACATACAGAAATCACTGTACTTGCCTGTCTTCAAGATATAGGAAAAAGTGCCTAACACTTATTAAAGTTATATAATGGCTCTACATCCTATCACCTCTAATTGCTAGAGGCTGACTTAATAAAACAGATTTACCCCATAACTCCCGGCACAGAGTTCCAACAATACAGACAACTGCCTAAGTCTTTCCAGCCTTTCCAGCACATAAAGAGCACTCTCTCTCTATCTCTCTTAATGTTTACTGATTTTGTTCCATTAAACATATTATGGTGAATACAGTACAAATTCAAAAATACAGAGTCCAGCCACAAGAGGTGGAACTAACAGCATTTAAAGGTATTTTAGGACAGCTAGTAAGCGATATTACCTGCTGCAAACACCCCCAAGAGGCAAATCAATGGAATCCAGAAATACATAGCTTCACTAGTAAATTCCGGGCACTCGCTATAACTTATCATAAAAGAGCTGTAAACATTACTGGTATTAATAATTAATTTTACATTTCACAGCACTTCACTATACTTGTTTTATATATTGTTTATTCTTAATAATTGGAGCAGATTTCATAAAATAGGCGCAATTGGGAAATTTATATATAATTTTTAGACAGAACCTTTTAGAAATCCCACTGCAGCCATGACAAATTACATAACACATTTCCATAGAAATAAATTAAGTGATATTTTTGCAATAAATAAAAAAACACCACCCCCACAAGTGGAGGTTGAATGTTTCTGTGAACATTTTTTAAAACTTGAAAAAAAATTACACACAAGAAATTAAACAATGGTGGGAGATAACCACATTAAATACATATATAGAAAACGGGCTTATCCCAAGAGGACTTAGGGTACAAAAAAAATCCCACATTTGAACCTGTATAGTTAGATTTCTTTAAAAAATTGAATAATTCCCTAGATAGATGCTCAAAAGAATTAATTAAGCTTATAATAGAAGATAGAAAAGTATCTCTTTAGATGTTAAATGAAAACATTAAAAAAGTGGAAGTAAAATTTGAACCCCTAAGGAATATGATGGAATACAAAAATTTGATGGAAATGACTAATAAAAAAATGGAAAAACAAGAGGAAGAAATTATTCAGCAGAAACAATGAAAATTCTACAGAGATCTAAGTGAAAGCAAAATTATCAATAAAACAGAAAGAAGAAAAATGGGTTTCCCCAGACCTCAAAACCAAAGGAACCCAACAAGTCAAAGATGGCAGAATACAGGAAGAAAGTATAAAGAAAACACTACAAGATACAGATATAAGAAACGTGAACCTTTAATTAAGGAGAAA
Source organism: Pseudophryne corroboree (assembly GCF_028390025.1). Taxonomy (NCBI): domain Eukaryota; kingdom Metazoa; phylum Chordata; class Amphibia; order Anura; family Myobatrachidae; genus Pseudophryne; species Pseudophryne corroboree. The sequence goes on along the minus strand of NC_086444.1, from coordinate 581,440,774 downwards.
CCTCCGATTGTGAATAACACGAATTATCAGCCGTATAATCCAAAACATTTTGAATACAGAAAAGAAAATCCATATAAGATAATTAAAGATTCCTTTCAAAAAGGGATGAAGGCAGCGGAAACAGATGCGAGAACGTAACATCAAATCCTTATGGAGAAAAAGGAAAATAGAGAAAAATCAGAGAAATTGAAAAAAAAAAAAAACAAAGAAAAAGAACATTGGAAACCGAAAATGAAGAGGAGGATGAAAATGACACAGATTTTTTTAGAGGACATTTGGGAAGAAGAGATCCCCCAGATTGCACGGAAGTACCTAGAAAAAAGAAGAAAAACTAACAATCCCCAGTAGAAGGGGTGTCCGGGTGGGAGAAAGAAAAAAAATGTAAGAAAAGAAAAAGAAATAAACAATCTAAAATAAATTGGAAAATACAACTTGAGTAAAAAAGAACTTACACAAGATCAAATCAATTTGCTGAGAAAGGGATTAAAATATGCATACCATTCAAGACTGAATAAATTCAATCTATACATGGATACTCAAAAATATATTAGAAAATTGTGCATAAAGAAGTTTAAAAAAAATACAGTGAAGAAAACTACCTCTGCTACAGAAATTGATAACAAATACAAACATACAGATTTGAAGCCCAAATCAGTCTTCTATCCAGCAAACCTAAAATGAGCAAACATACAAACTTTCCAGAGACTCAAAGAGGAAGAAATTGAAAAGTTGCCATAAAAAAGAAAAATCAATTATAACCTAACAAAAGGAGAGAAAGAAGCAATAAAACAGCTAAAAAATGATATGTCTCAGATAATAAAGCTAGCAGATAAAGGAGGTGGACTAGTAGTTATGGACAAGGGGCAATATGAAGAAGAGATGGAGAACCTCTTAGGAGATAAGCAAACATATAAAAAATTTGATGGAGATCCAATGAAAAGATTTCAAAAAGAACTAATGGAAATTCTAGAAGAAGGAAGAGATATTGGAATAATAAACAAAAAATAATTTGACTTTTTGTATATCAACATCCAAAAATTCCAACAATTTACCAGTTGCCCAAACTCCATAAAAACAGAAAAACCGCCATGAAGACCAATCATCTCTGGCATACAATGTCATCTAATCTCAAAATATATCGACTTCTATCTACAAGAATTAGTTTGTAAGCAAAAAAGATATTTGAAAGACACAATTAACATTCTATTAAAAATTAAATAAATCCAATGGAACCAGAATCTTTTTCTATGTGCAAGTGACATGAAATCTTTGTACACCTGCATAAAACATGAACAAGGATGTACAGCAACAAGGATGTTCTTATCGACAATGACAGATATTCCAATCAGATCAACTTTACAATGGAGGGGATAGATTTTATCCTGCATCATAATTACTTTGGGTGCAAGGGGAATTTTTATAATCAGATTAAGGACATAGCAATGGGCACTGCATTTGCGCCATGGTATGCCAATTTATTTGTGGCGAACTGGGAAGAAGAAAAAATATGGAATGACAACCCATATAAAAATAACATCAAACAGTGGCACAGATATATAGATGACCTCTTTTTTATATGGGAAGGATCAGAGAAACATCTACAGGAGTTTTTGAAATATATCAATAAGAATGAATATGGGCTAGAATTCATGTCAACAGTGAGCAAAGAAATGGTGGTGTTTTTGGACTTGGAGATATATATTTCAAATGACATTGTTCAAACTCGTACCCATACAAAAAAGTTAGTAATAATAAAACATTGGGATTCAAAAGTAATCATCACCGCCCGTGGCTACAAAACATTCCGGGCAGACAATTTAGAAGAATACGTCAAAATTGTTCTGAGGTGAAAACTTTCCATGTACAAGTACAGGAAATTAAATAAAAATTCAAAGAGAAAGGATATAGTGAAGACAGGTTACAGAGAGAAATTGAAAGGATAGAAGGAATAAATAGATGAACATTGGTTCAATATAAGAAAAAAGAACAGATCATCAGTTATCGTTTGTAACACAATATAGCAGTGATCACTACCTAATAGAAAGAATGTTTAAAAAACATTGGCATACAGTATTTTGGGCCTTGATGACCAATTGATCAAAATCCTTCAGAAGAAACCAAGAATCATTTATAAAAGGGCAAAAAATCTAAAACAAGATCGAACAAAAAGTTTTGTCCCTATAGAGAAAAAATAGAATAGAACAAAAGTACATTTTTATTGTTTGAAATGTAATGCATGCAAAACAACAAACAAGAAGGGTACAAGACCGATAACAAAATTTAAATCAAATCAAACGAATAAAGAATATGAAATTTGGGAACAAATCACTTGTAACACAGAAGGAGTGGCAGAGCCGGCCATATGCATAGGCAAACTAGGCAATTGCCTAGGGCATTTGATACAGAATATAGGCATGCCGCATATCATCAGCTTCTGCTGATTAAAATGATATGCGGCATGCCTATATTCTGTATGTAGCATTTCATATGCAGATACAGCCACAGTCTCACACAGTATATAGGCATGCTGCATGTCAGTTTAATCAGCAGAAGCTGCTTGTGCATCCTAGCCACATAGCAATGCAAATAAGATGCATTTTCATTAAAAAAAGGTGCCCGACGTTAGCATTAATGCAAGATTTGTGAGGACACATCTGTATCCAAGCAGAGGCAGAGGTCACAGTGTTAGTGGAAGTGTGAGTGCTGTGTGCACGTGAGTGGGTTGGTTGTGCAGTAGTGTTCGGAATATGTGTAAGGAGCATTATGTGTAATTAATTAATAATGTGCAACATATGTGTAAAGGGCCACTATGTGTGTCATTATGTGTATAAGGGCATTAATAATGTGCGCCATATGTGTAAAGTACATTATGTGTAAAAGGGCATTAATAAAGGTTGTCATAATGTGTACGGCGCATTATGTTTATAAGGACATTAATGTGTCTCATATGTGTTGGGGGCATTACTGTGTGGAATTGTTTATAAATGCGTGTGGCATTATGTGAATAAGGTGCTCTACTATGTGGCGTTGCATATAGAAAGGGCACTACTGTGTCGTCTAATGTGAATAAAGAGCAATAAGGTGTGGTGTAATGTGAATAAGGAGCAATTCAGTGTGATGTAATGTGAATAAGGGGCTCTACTGTGAGGAGTAACGTTTATAAGGTAAAGTGATACTACTGTGGGATGTAATATGAATTATGGACACTATCGCAAGATAAAATGTGAATAAAGTTGCAGTACTGTGTGGCGTAATTGGAATTGGGGTTACTATTGTGTGGCCATGCCCCTTCCCAGCAAGAAGATGCCCCTTTTTGGGCTGTGCGTCTAATGTGCGAACTGTTCCTATTTAAAATATAGAGGGTACAAGGACTGCTATGGGTGAGGGGTGATGGTGCTGGGAAAGAGGTGCAATGTCAGAGGCAGAACCAGTGGTGGTGCTAGGGGGCACCAGCCAAAATATTGCCTAAGGCATCATATTGGTTAGGGCCGGCTCTGAGGAGTGGTTTACTTAATTGAGTGCCCTTGTGGCTACCAATATGTAGGACAGATGAAGAGAAAATTAAGTGTAAGAATTTCGGAACATCTATATAATATAAAGAAAGGATTACAGACACATAGCATTTCTCAACATTATCTTGAATACCATAAGAAGGATGCCTCCATGCTATTCTTTATGGGAATACAAAAAGTACATACAAATTGGAGAGTTGGAAATAGCCGAATTAATAAAAAATAAAACTAAAAGGATTTATTACTTTAAAACATTACAACCAAATGGTCTTAATATAAACATAAATAAAAAAAAACATTTTTAGAATAAAAAAAAAAAATTACTGTAAAAAATATAATATTTTTTATTTAACATTATTTTATATATTTTACATAAACCAAGCGATTTACATAATACCAGTACATTAGACATGAGGTTACTGCCAAATATAGGCCTACTTCCTGTTTCAAAAAGACGGATTTCTGTTTTTAAATATATTATTAAATAAAACATTTTCAAAGTTTTTACTATAAATAAAGTGGCTCATACAATCTGAGATATGCATGATTAAGTGCTGAGACATGAAACGCGTTGGACTACGGTGTACGACAACCGGAAGTGCTAAGCCGCTGCGACCAGAAGTGCTTGCATGGAAGCAAAAATACAGAGTCCAGCCACAAGAGGTGGAACTAACAGCATTTAAATGTATTTTAGGGACAGCTAGTAAGCGATTACCTGCTGCAAACACCCCCAAGAGGCAAATCAGTGGAATCCAGAAATACATTGCTTCACTAGCAAATTCCAGACACTCGCTATAACATAATAAAAGAGCTGTAAACCAGGGCTGTTTCTAGCCAATTTGGCTCCCAGAGCGAGATTTAAAAATGCGCCCTCCATGACATAAAAAAATGTGCCCACCCCACCCCCACACACACCTAGATAAAAAAAAAAAACGTTGCGCGCACATTCGGCAAGGGGGTGTGGCATCATCTAAATGTGTGTGGCCTCATTTAAATGGGCATGGCCTCGTCTGAAAAGACTACCTCACAATCCAGTTTTTGACCCTGCTCCAACAGATCACGACCACCACAGGAAAAACAAATTCTACCATATTAAGCCCCACACAGTAATGCCCCCTGCACCATATTATGCCACACACCGCAATGCCCTTGATACATTAAATCCCCACACTACGGCAGGCAAGAGTCCCCATTTCACATGTTACGGCAGGTGTCCCCATTTTACACATTGAGAGAGAGAGAGAGAATACTTACAGAGGCGATTACCGCTCTTCGGCCCGCCTCACCAGTCGCTCCTCGCACCGGCCTTTCCCTCTACCTAACTTGGATCCCCCACTGTACTCCGCTCGGGGGGGGGGGGGAGTTTCGCGGAGTGACGGGGTTGCGTCGTGACGTAACAACGCAACCGCGTCATTCTGTGAAACTCCGCCCCACGAGCGGGTTACTCGGGGAGAAATAGGAGGGGGAAGCAGGGAGCCACAGTTAGTGCCAAGGCGGGCGCCCAGTGCGGTTGCACTGCTCGCCTGCCCCAAGAAACGGCCCTGCTGTAAACATACTGGTATTAATAATTAACTTTACGTTTCACAGCGCTTCACTATACATGTTTTATATATTGTTTATTCTTAATCATTGGAGCGGCTTTCATAAAACAGGTGCCATTGGTAATTTATATATAATGTGTAAGCACTAGTCCCCACACAGCTCCCGGCTAGTCTGATGGGTAGAGGACACCAGTAGCCACCAGTAGCTGCATTCCAACCATTCCAAGGGTCTGGGCATGGCCTGTGTGGGGTGTGGTAGAGGTGAGCACAGATGTCCGCCCCTCCGCCAGTGTGCAATATTTACAGTGCATTTGGAAAGTATTCACAACGCTTTACTTTTTCCACATTTTGTTATGTTACAGCCTTATTCCAAGAGGGAATACATTCATTTTTTCCCTCAAGAATCTGCACACAATACCCCATAATGACAACATGAAAAAAGTTTTTTTGTTATTTTTGCAAATGTATTAAAAATAAAAAAATAAAAAGAAATCACATGTACATAAGTATTCACAGCCTTTGCCATAAAGCTCAAAAATCAGTTCAGGTGCATCCTGTTTCCACAGATCATCCTTGAGATGTTCCTATAGCTTAATTGGAGTCCACCTGTGGTAAGTTCAGTTGATTGGACATGATTTGAAAACGCACACACCTGCCTATATAAGGTCCCATACATGACAGTGCATGTCTGAGCACAAACCAAGCATGAAGTCAAAGGAATTGTCTGTAGACCTTCTCGATTGTCTCGAGGCGCAAATCTGGGGAAGTGTACAGAAAAAATATCTGCTGCTTTGAAGGTCCCAATGAGCACAGTGGCCTCCATCATCTGTAAATGGAAGACGTTCTGAACCACCAGGACTCTTCCTAGAGCTGGACGGCCGTCTAAACTGATCAATTGGGGGAGAAGGGCCCTAGTCGGGGAGGTGACCAAGAACCCGATGGTCACTCTGTCAGAGCTACAGCATTCCTCTGTGGAGAGGAGAACCTTCCAGAAGGACAACCATCTCTGCACCAATCCACCAATCAGGCCTATATGGAGGAGTGGTCAGACAGAAGCTACTCCTTATGGAACAGAACATGGCAGCCCGCCTGAAGTTTGCCAAAATGCACCTAAAAGACTCTCAGATCATGGGAAACAATATTCTCTGGTCTGATGAGACAAATATTGAACTCTTTGGCGTGAATGCCAGTCATCATGTTTAGAGAAAACCAGGCACCGCTCATCACCAGGCCAATACATCCCTACAGTGAAGCATGGTGGTGGCAGCATCATGCTGTGGGGATGTTTTTCAGTGGCAGGAACTGGAAGACTAGTCAGGATAGAGGGAAAGATGAATGCAGCAATGTACAGAGACATCCTGGATGAAAAACTGCTCCAGAGTGCTCTTGACCTCAGACTGGAGTGATGGTTCATCTTTCAACAGGACAATGACCCTAAACACACAGCCAAGATATCAAAGGAGTGCCTTCAGGACAACTCTGTGAATGTCCTTGAGTGGCCCAGCCAGAGCCAAGACTTGAATCCAATTGAACATCATTGGAGAGATCTGAAAATGGCTGTGCACCGACACTTCCCATCCAACCTGATGAAGCTTGAGAGGTGCTGCAAAGAGGAATGGGTGAAACTACCCAAAGATTCTGTAGGTGTGCCAAGCTTGTGGCATCATAGTCAAAAAGACTTGAGGCTGTAATAGCTGCCAAAGGAAGGTGCATCAACAAAGTGTTGAGCAAAGGCTGTGAATACTTATGTACATGGTATTTCTTATTTTATTTTTATTTTTTATAAATGTGCAAAAATCTTAAATTAATTTTTTTCCCATTGTCATTATGGGGTATTGTGTGTAAAATTTTAAGGGGGAAATTAATTTATTCCATTTTGGAATAAGGCTGTAACATAACAAAATGTGGAAACAGTGAAGTGCTATGAATTCTTTCTGGATGCACTGTATAAAGCAGCAGAGCAGGTTATCTGCCTCCTCCTCCTCACCCACATCATCTCTGCCCCCAGCATTTACCCCTCCTGCTCCCAGTCACCTCACTGCTCACCCCACACAGGGTCTCACCCCTTCCTGCCAGACTGATACACCTTCTCCCCCACCGGTAAGCAGCCACACATGGCGCCAGTGTCTCTGCTCTGAGCGCTGTGGGACCATCTGGTGGTTCCTGCATCCGTTTCCTGCTGCTACTTGTTGCTGAGCTACTGGATTGCATGTACCCTGGGGTTGCAGCATAGTACATGGGGGATGGGTGCAGATATGCAGTTGATGTCGTGAGCAGAGACATAACTAAGGGGGGTCGAGCAGGGCATGTGCCCTGGGTGCCTTGGCAGGCCCAGCAGAGGGGGCGCCACCGCTGGCCAGGGCATCATGCCCACTCGCCCCCATTACTGTTCCTCTGCCCCCGGCCTGGCCAGTCCCCCACTCCGCTGCTATGTGATGATTTATATGAGGGGAGGAGAGTGCAGCACCTCTCCTACCCCTCAGTTCAGTGCAGCAGTGGCGGGGTATGTCTCCTTGGTTTGGTAGCCAATTAGAGCTCGTGGACCGGCTTCTGATTGGCTGCCGGTCTGCAAGCTCTGATTGGCTAACGAACCGGCACTAAGAAGATACCCGCAGCCAGAGAAGATACCCGCAGCTGGGGCATAGAGTCCGGGCAGGAGAGGCACTGCGGCAGTGAGCGGGGCAGCGGGCAGTGGCCAGCGGGGGGGAGGGGGGTCTGGCAGTGGCACTGTGGGGCAATGTGTATCTGGCAGTGGCACTGTGGGGCAATGTGTTTCTGGCAGTGGCACTGTGGGGCATTGTATATCTGGCAGTGGCACTGTGGGGCATTGTGTATCTGGCAGTGGCACTGTGGGGCAATGTGTATCTGGCACTGTGTGTACTGTGTAAAAAGGGGACTCTGCCTGCATACTGTGTAAAAAGGGAACTCTGCCTGCGTACTGTGTAAATAGGGAACTCTACTGCCTGTAAAAATTGAATGAAGGTGTGCTGAGAGACGACACAAGGGGTAGGTGATAGTGTGCTGAGAGACGACACAAGGGGAGGTGATAGTGTGCTGAGAGACGACACAAGGGGGAGGTGATAGTGTGCTGAGAGATGACACAAGGGGGAGGTGAGAGTGTGCTGAGAGACAACACAAGGAGGAGGTGATAGTGTGCTGAGAGACGACACAAGGGGAGGTGATAGTGTGCTGAGAGATGACACAAGGGGGAGGTGAGAGTGTGCTGAGAGACAACACAAGGAGGAGGTGATAGTGTGCTGAGAGGCGACACAGCGGGTAGGTGATAGTCATGTTGTCACGCCCCATTTTCAGTGGTCATACCCCTTCTGGTATGTGGCCATGCCCCTTCTGGTGTGTGGCCACACTCATTTTTTCTGCGCTCTCTTTCAGCGCACACCTTTGGCACACGCCCATGCTTTACTGTACTTTTTTTTGGGGGGGCACGACTCTTCATCTCGCCCTGGGCTCCAAAAACTCTAGTTACGCCTCTGGTCGGGAGCACTATATGGAGGAGGGTGGGCCCCATATATACAGCAGTGGGCACTATATAGAGTGGTATGGGGGTGTAGTGTGTATTTAGGGACAATGTATGGTGAGGGGAGCAGTGTGCATAGGGTGTGTTTCTGTGTGTGTTTGTCAGTGTCCCAAACGGAGCTCCATCTGACGCCCTCCAGTGTCCTTGATTTGCTGTTCTGAAATATGTAAACCTACTATACCCACTTTAAGCTATTTTGAATTCTGTTTTCATATCACTACATTAGTAGAGCTATTGACATAATATATCAAGCAACAAGCCCATTGATCACTATGACCAAGCTGTGTAACATTTCTATATAACATTTTTTTTACTTTTTAAGACTTCCTATTCTTCAAAAAATACAACTCTCCTCTGCTCACATAACCTAGGGAAAATTCAATGCCCATGGATAGTACATAAAAGCCTCAGTCACACGTCTGCATACATACAAATAATATTCACAAAGGAACTCATTTCAACTTGGAGCAAAATCAGACAGGTACTGTAACTACAGTTTGTGTTTACAAAGTTCTATAGTTATAAAGAATACTCTTATACAGTATTTCAGTGCTGATATTTCCTTCAATAGATTAAGTAGTTTTTATTCTTTTGAAAATACAGTGAAACTGCCATCTCTTTTATTTCACCGTATATTTCTGTATTTATTTATTTGTTTATTTATTTATTAACATTTACTGATATAAATCCAGCATATTCTGTTGTGTTTTATAAATGGGAACAAAACAGTAACAGAAAAGTAATAAAACAAGACTGTGTAATAACAGAGAAAGTGGTACAAGTACCCTGAACACAAGTCAATAGTCTATAATGAATATATTGAAAAAAATGGGGCTAGATCAAAGGCGCCACTGAAACAAATGAAAAAATTATGTATGAACAGGATGGAATAATGACACATGAAGTAACAATCTATACAACACATGTGTTCATGAAGAATCTTCAGTCCTTTATATCCTTAATGAATGTCACAGAAATTCACATGAAAAGGGAAAAAAAACATATAATCGGTGGTATTGTTTTAAAATAATATAACAGTCTCGGGATTAATCAAAAATTGAGTCCTAAGGTACAATGATCCTTGATAGAGGATAGGGATAGTAGCTCGCCACCACTTTGACAGAAGTTGAAAACGAACCAAAACTCACATAGAAAATAGTAAAGACATGTACGTAACTGTATCTTTTACACTTCATACAGACATCTTATGTGATTAAAATATTCTGTTCAGACGGGTGCGTACCCCACTCACTTGATCATATGGCGAAATCCACAAATAAAGGTTTCTTTTTCACATGGTGTACCACGTTTGACAGAAAAACTTTAATTTCTTCACAAAGGTCCCAAAAATCTTAAAATACTTTTAAAAGATAACAAAAGGCAATCTTCCACAGTTATGGTCCAATATACAGTGTGCTAGGAGAGTTTTGTGTTCAGATGGATATGACATACACAGTGTGAAATTCCGTACTTACACCCATGTTAACTGATCCTGCATACCTATGGAACAACAATGGGAAGGCTCTAATTTTTATCAAGATATCAAAAAAACTCACTATCTGACAGCACCAATGCCGTTTCGACCTTCCTAGGTCTTTTTCAAGGTGTATATTTAGAATGTGAGCTGTGGAGTATTTATACTTCCTCTCAGGAAATTGAGAGTGAGCAATGCATGACAGGTAAAAAATAGTCTTAATTTATCCTAAAACTTGTATAAAATAAATTCAGGACTTTTACTTTTAAACCTATGTTGGGCTATGTAAACTGTGTTAGCACTCCTAGGATCAGTTGATAAGCTCTAAATGCTCTATTTTAATGTATCCTGATCGCGGACTGGAAGTGTCCGCATTCCACAATGCATTCCAGATCATGGAAGCCTGTCTTGCGCATGTGCACTAGGTAGCACCTCCCCAATCCGGAAGGTAACACTACTTCGGGACACTTTCTCAGGGAAGCATCACCCCATGCATTGCGTGATAATCTTATGACAGAAATTGTTTACAAAAGAAATATCACTTGATATAATGCTATCACTTTAAATAACAGAGTGTTTACCATAGATCCTTATTTCAATATAAAAATAGCAGTATGTCAAGAAGCATAAATACACATATATAGATTCTTACTAGATAATCAATGTACAACCTTTTTGTGATGATGTAAAACCGAATGGTACATAACTGGAAATGCTGAAAAACCCTAAATGGACCACTTCAGTTCAAAATCAGAGGTTAACCCCAAAGGGATAAGTGTTTTTAGTCTGAAGATCCATTGCATCTCTGCCTTCGCAAGGTTACTCTCTACATCACGATGTTTCCAGTTGGATCTTATTTGTTGGATACCAATAAAGGAATCCATTTTTGAAGTTGAACAATTAGGTTTTTTAGAGAAATGTTCAGATAGGGTATGCATTAATATACCCTTTTTACTGTTCCGTATATGCTCAGCTATATGGGTCTTGAGTGCTCTGTTCTTCCAATATATAACAGACCACACTCACATTTCACTAAATAAATCACATTGGTCATGTGACAAGTTATGGAATCCCTAATTTCATACTGGATGTTGTTGGCAGAAAAGAAAGTAATTTTAGACGTGGTGGAAGGTTCTGCAGGCTATACAAATTTCACACCTATGTAAGCCTTTGGTGTGGACAGCGTTGGTTGACTCGTACTTTCATGCACTTCTAACAAGAGAATTTTTTAAATTGGCAATCCTTCTATATATGAATCTCAGTTTTTCCAGAATAATATCTTTTAATATAGGATTTCTTAACAAGAGGTGCCATTGATTTTTAATAATACATTCTTGTTTTTTATAATCTGCACCAAATCCCGATATGACTGCCCATTCTGAGATGCCATTTGCAGTCTTGGTTTTCACATTTTTTAAAATATCCTTCCTGTTGATGTTCTTTACTTCTTTTTCTGCTTTCTCCAAAATTTCCAATTTGTACCCTTTATTTACAAATTTTTTCTTCATTATTTTTTTTGTTCTTGATAGTTCTGCTCCTCACTGCAGTTCCTTTTTAGTCTTTAGAACTTCCCTTTAGGGATAGCTCTGAGTCAATGGGGATGGTGTTGGCTATTAAATGGGATTAGACTGTTGGAATTAGTTGGTTTAGCATATAATTTAGTGTGTATACTCTGATTCTTAATGTAGATGTTGAGATCTAGAAAATGTATCTGATCTTGACTTATCGTGAAGGTTAATTTGATGTTTACTTTATTTGTATTCAAGTGGGTACAAAAATTCTTCAGTTCTTCTCATCCCCCACTCCATATTAACAGTACATCATCAATATACCTATGCCATGACACCAAGTTCGCACCAGCCATTGAGTTGTTCCATACAAACTCCTCCTCCCATCGGGACATGAAGAGATCTGCATAGCTTGGTGCAAACTTGGTGCCCAAGGCAGAGCCGATTTTTGGAAGAAAATAGTTCCCATCAAATAAAAAATAATTGTTCCCCAATATAAACTGTATGTTTCTAGAATAAAATAGATTTTCTCAGGATTAATTTCTGTTTTCTCTAAATGCCACTTTCTTGCATGAATTCCATCACTGGAGGTAATTAGAGGTTGTTTTGGTGGTTCGGCAATCTCATAAGCTTGTATGAAAAGGTTCAGTATGAATGCCTGCCGGACTGAATGTTGGCGGTCGTAATACTGATGTTGGCATCCCAATCTGTGAAATCCTTACAGGGGTGAGGTAAGTAAGTTCCCCCTAACCCTAACCTTCCCTTACCACAGCCTAACTCTTACCTCCCCCTTAGTAGCTATACCTAACCTCCCCACAGTGGTGGATTACCCTAACCCCCCAAACTGCAGCCTAACTCTAACCCCTGAAAGCCTAAAACATTCCCCCGGTGGCATCTAAACCTAACCTCACCCCCTGGCCCCAACCCGCCCACCATACTTATGGTGAGGATGCTGGCTGTCGTGGTGCTGGCGTCGGTCTTCTGACCCTGTCGGGATTCCAGCCAGGAATGAATCTATACTGTTCTTTTAGGGAGGCAGTTTAAAAATTAACACAGACACAGCAAGTGAGAAGGAGATGCGAAACAACTGCAAGGAGGAGTAGCAAAGTTACAGGAGAGGGCCCACTCAGTTAAGTATTGATTACCTACTTCATCATGTATGTGATTGAATTGGCTATTTTTGCTGTGTTGTGAATATAGATTCTCTCCACAACTAGGTCATAGTCAATATCATATTGCATTGTTTGTATTCAGTGCTTGCATTTTTTGTATTATTCTGCATTGTTCTTCGGAAGGTAATTGGGAGTTGAGTTGTCAAGCAAATGGGAGGGGCCGAGTTTGAGAGTCTCACTCAGTGCATGTCATGCAAGATGTATGCACACCTGAAGGAGCCATCCCAGGGTGACTACATCTGTGCGAGATGAGTGCGAACGGTTGCTCTGGAATCCCAGGTAATTGATCTTGAGCAAACTGTTACGCGGCTAAGGGAGATTCACATTCTCAAGCAAAGTTTAGATAGAACAGTGGAGGAATTGCAGGGTGACACATCGGTAGATGAGGATAATCAGGTAGCTAGCTGGGTCATTGTTAGAAGGAAGAAAAAGAGGGGGAGGCACGACATCTCCGAACTATAAAACCCCAACAAATTTGCTCAATTGGACGAAGATTCGGTGGATGATAGCGAGGAAATGACGGAGCTGGAGGACACTGTTCCCTCTAGCAGCTTAGAGGAGTGGTCCCTCTGGCTCGGATGGGATGAAAGAGAGAGAGGTACCCAGGCAGATTGTGGTGGTAGGGGACTCTATCATCAGGAAGACAGATAGGGCAATCTGCTACTGGGATCACGATCGCCTTACGGTCTGCTATCTTCTGGGTACGGCACATCACGGACCAGGTAGATAAATTGTTAAGAGGGGCTGGGAAGGACCCAGCAGTCTTGGGGAACATTGGCACCAATGACAAAGTTAGCAAAAGGTGGGATGTCCTTAAGAAAAACTATAGGGACTTAGGCAAGAAACTTAAGGCAAGGACATCTAAGGTAATAGTCTCCAAAATATTACCAATCCCATGCGCTAGTCCAGGGAGGCAGAGGGAGATTAGGGAGGTAAATGTATGGTTTAGGGATTAGTGCAGGAAAGAGGGGTTTGTGTTCCTAGAACACTCGGTGGACTTCTCAGTCAGGTGCCATCTCTTTTGTTATGATGGATTGCACCTGAATGAGGAGGGGGCGGCGGTGCTGGGGGGAAGGATGGTTAGAAGGTTGGAGGAGATTTTAAACTAGGTGCCTGGGGGGAGGGTTTAGCTAGAATTTACGGGTCATGCAGTGAGAATAGTGGGGATGGCGGTAGTAAACAAAATGGGGGAGAAGTTGGGGAGAGGGTAAGAGCAGCCGGTAAAAGTACTAACATGGGTACTAAAAGAGGTTTTACCAAAGTACTAACTAATAACGATTACGGGTCATCATTGCTAAATAAGGTGAAAGATGTCCCTAATGCAAGGGGAAATACTCATCTTAGTTGTATGTATGTGAACGCTAGAAGCCTTACTGGTAAAAAGGGCAAACTAGAAATACTTGCAGCAAGCAAACAGTGTGATATTATAGGCATTACTGAAACTTGGTGGGACGAATCTCATGATTGGACAGTCAATCTAGGGGGCTATATGCTGTTTAGGAGAGACAGACTAAATAAAAGGGGTGGAGGGGTGTGTCTTTACATAAAGCCGTTTTTAAAACCTGATATACGGGAAGATATTCAGGAGGGGACTGTAGACACTGTCGAGACGTTATGGGTAGAAATTCCATGCGTGGATAAAGGAATAAAAAAGTTAGTATTGGGTGTATGCTACAGTCTGCCTGATATTAATGTGTCTGATGAGGAATTGTTACTGAAGCAAATTGAAAGAGCAGCAGGAGTAGGTGCCATAATAGTGATGGGAGATTTTAACTATCCAGAGATAAACTGGAAAAATTATTCAGGTGATACTGATAGGGGTAATATGTTTTTAAACACACTAAATGATAACTACTTAGTCCAACTAATTTAGGAACCTACCAGGTACAATCCAATCTTAGACCTGGTATTAACAAACAATGGGGAATTGGTATCAGGTATTAGAGTAGGGGAACCCATAGGAAACAGCGACCACAATATGGTCACATTCAATATCAGTTTTCATAAACAGTCCTATACTGGCTCAACTAGGACTCTAAACTTTAGCAAAGCCAACTTTGACATGATGAGGGTATTTTTCAGGGATATTGAATGGGAAGGTTTGTTTCTAGGAAAAAATACTACGGAGGAATGGGATGTATTAAAATCCCTGCTAGCTAAAAAATACTCTCAATTTATTACTACGAGCAGCAAAAAAAAGGAATAAAAATCATAAACTGATGTGGCTTAACAAAAAGATAAAGGAATTTATGGGCAAGAAAAGGCGAGCATTTAAAAAATACAAATCTGACAGGAAAGCGCAGTCATTTCAGCACTATAAGGACTGTAACAAAATATGCAAAAAATAAATAAGAGCAGCTAAAGTAGAAACTGAAAAACTAGTAGCAAAGGAAAGCAAAGCGAATCCCAAAAAAATCTTTAAATACATTAATAACAAGAGATTAAAGAAGGAGAGTATAGGCCCTTTAAAAGATAAGTTGGGAGTCTTAAGCAATAATGATAATTACATAGCAGACACTCTAAATGATTTTTTTCAACAGTATTTACTAGAGAGGACCCAATTCAGGGACTAACACACACTCTCAATAATGAGAATATCCCACTGATAGGTACTTATTTAAGTGAAGAGGTAGTCTGTGACCGATTAAAACATTTAAAGATTAACAAGTCACCGGGTCCCGATGGAATTCACCCAAGGGTTCTAATGGAGCTTCACTCTGAACTTGCAAAACCGCTATTTTTGATCTTTAAGGATTCCGTTGTATCAGGTATGGTTCCCAAAGACTGGCGTATAGCAGAAGTAGTGTCTATATTCAAAAAAGGGAAGTAAAGCTGAACCAGGTAATTATAGATCAGTTAGTCTTACATCTATAGTGGGGAAAGTATTGGAAGGTATTCTAAGGGATAGTATTCAGAAGTTCATGAAGCCAATAAGGCCATTAAAAGAAATCAACATGGATTTGTGAAGGTCACATCCTGTCAAACCAACTTACTTGGCTTTTATGAAACAGTAAGTGCAAACCTCGATCAATGTAAAGATGTAATCTTTTTAGACTTTGCCAAAGCTTTCGACACTGTACCACACATGCGACTTATCTACAAGCTACATGACATAGGGCTAGGAAGCACAATATGCACTTGGGTCAGAAATTGGTTAGATAATAGGGAGAAGCTTGTTGTGGTTAATGGATCTTTTTAAAATTGGACTGAAGTGCTAAGGGGTGTGCCACAAGGCTCGGTATTAGGACCGCTATTGTTCAACATTTTTATTAACGACCTAACAGAAGGTCTAGAAATCATGATGTCAATTTTTGCAGATGATACCAAATTGTGTAAGGCTATAAATACAGAGGAGGAGGATGAGTCGCTTCAGAATGACTTAGTTAAATTAGAAGCTTGGGCAGCCAAATGTAGAATGCACTTCAATACAGACAAGTGTAAGGTAATGCACTATGGTAACAAGAACAAAAAAAACACCTACATACTAAATGGGGTAAAATTAGGGGATTCTGTACTGGAAAAGGACTTAGGTGTTCTTATAGATAGCAAACTAAGCAGCTGTACCCTAAGTAGGTTTGCAACAAAGAAGGCTAATAAGATATTAGCATGCATAAAATGGGGAATTGATGCAAGGGACAAGAGTGTTATACTCCCGTTATATTAATCACTAGTGATGCCACACCTTGAATACTGTGTACAATTCTGGGCACCAAACTACAAAAAGGATATCCTGGAGCTAGAAAAGGTTCAGAGGCGGGCGACCAAACTAATTAAGGGCATGGAGACGCTGGAATACGAGGAAAGGCTTGCAAGACTAGGCATGTTTACACTGGAAAAGAGGATACTAGGACGGGACATGATCAACATTTACAAATATATAAGGAGACAATACACAGAGCTTGCACAGGACCTGTTTTTGGTTTGATCAACACAGAGAACTCGTGGACACTCGCTCAGGTTAGAGGAGAGGAGATTCTGCACAATACGGCATAAAGGCTTTTTCACAGTAAGGACAATACGTGTTTGGAATTCCCTGCCTGAGGGAGTTTTAATGGCGGACTGAGTCAACACCTTTAAGATTGAGCTAAATTCCTAATAGATAAGGATATCCAGGATTATGGTGCATAGTTACGCACTATAGTTACTATAAAAAGAGGGCTAAAACGCAACGGCTGACATCAGCATCAGTCAAAATTTTAGACCAAAATAATCCTGCATAAGAGACCACAAATAGGTTGAACTCAATGGACAATTGTCTTTTTTCAACCTTAGATACTATATTCACTATGTCCCCCTTCCACCTACTCTTTACTGCTCCCACTTCCAGTATTGCCCCACCCCTTTTTTAGACTGTGATGTCATCCCTGATGTCATCCCCCGGAGGCAAGAGCAGGGCCACCTCACCTGTAGCTCCCAGTCAGTCTGGAGGAGGCTGTGAGAGCTGAGAGAGAAGGGCCCTGGGAGGAGCATTGCATGCCTGAATTTACAGTTCTACTGCACTTGAAAAACGATTGGGTACACCAGCTTGCATTAGATACCTTACATAAAACCCGAAGACGTGTCTACAAGTTTTATCAATAAAAATACTTTATTCCTAAGGCTTCCTGTATGCAGCACCTGCCCACCTCAGATAATGCAGTGTCATATAACCTGGCTGCTCATAAATGTACTGCCTTGATACACCAATATGCAAACAGTTCCCATAGCATTATTTCTGAGAACGTAAGATGCATAGAAACACATACCTGATAGATAACTTTACAGAATAATTAAACAGCAGAAGTGAGTGCAACTGCAGCTTCTACTAATCTGCACCCCTGCCCTGTCACACTGCTTACCAACACAATGTGCAGTAACATTGACAAGACGCTGCCACAACACTGTACTGTTATTCAGAATAGAGCTGTCTGACAGTACATAATATGTACATGTTATCTGACTAGTCCCAGAAGCAGCCTCCATTTGTCCCTCCTCCTTGTCCTCCTCCGACCGGATGGTATCCTCTTAATCTCAGTGATTGGGCAGCAGCACATTAAAGAGTCAGAATGACTCATTACAAAGCCACCAGCTGGCCTCGGGTCCCTTCACAGGAGATGTGCTGACCCAGGCATGGATACAAAGGGGGGCAGTCTCCCCCCAGCACACTCCTGCCTCCAGACAAACTGTCTGTGAAGTACTGCTCCCTCCTCCCTTCCTGGCTCAGCTGGCTGTCAGCTATTGTTAGTGGTGCCGAGTCGTAGCAGCTCACATCAGGTGACCCTTCCTCCCAACTCACCCCTTTGGCATGCACAGCAGTTAATCAATATAGTTTGTTGCTTGAGACTGCTTTCATCTCCCCAGTGTCTCCACAGTGCTGATAACAGAAGATCCAGTAAGTGGCTGTGTGTGGAGTGCGTGGCTTCACTTACATGACAGGCTAGTGGACTAATAGAAGGGTATAGTGTTTTGACTTTGCTGCACAGTGAGAGCTTGCGGCATTCGTGCACCCAGAGACCAGCCAAAGGGAATTTCCTGCCAACCTGTACCATTGACCAGCCTATGGAAGAGGGACCATCCTATCAGCCTGTAGCAGAGGAACCGGCCAGTAAGAGATCTTATTGCTATATTCCCTAGGCAGGGTATTACAAGCTGAGTCTCCCATTATGTGCAACATAGTAGAACAGAGGATGTCTGTAATAGGTGCACTTATAGGTTTTAAAGCATTCCATGTATTTCATAATATTAAAAATGATATATACTAGCAACATTTTTCTGAAAAAAGGGGTGAGGGGGTATTTCCCAAACCTATGTGGTACATACTGTATACTAAATTAGAAACACATTTGTGGGACCCAAAATAACAGGCGCTTAAAATATCTTAGTATAATATGTATATAAAAATACTCAGCAAAAGAACATCCCTGGAGTATACGGAGGTGGTGCAATTTCCAAACCGCAACATGGATGGCCTTCTTCCTTTTTCTAAATAATTTTTCGGCCCCTCAGGTTTAGCATGAAAAGAGAAATGGTATATATATGTGTGGTAATGTTTCCAATGATACACAAGTCTCTTTCAATGTAAAAGACGTTCACACAGCAAGGACAATGCACATCCACTAGAGAGGCGTACCCAAACTTACTTCCCAAATGAAAGGAACAAGCCTATAAAGGTATCTTTTTTATCCACCTCTGTGTCAGAAAATCATTGGTTTGAAAGAAGACCACCTTTACCAAGGAAATAGGCGTACCTCACTCACACAAGAGAGGTGTATTTGAAACATATAAAGGTATCTTTTCCACTGTGTAAGATGGATGTAAGGCGTACCCTACTCACGGCAATAAAGATTATGTTCAAACACATCTGGGTTTCTTTCAATGGATAACCGTGTTGATCATTTACATCGATTTCATGTATGAATGTTCCAACATGGGCGTCAAACAAAAAAATATAGATCACGATCAATCCATAAAAAGTTATTTATTAAAAAAAAACGCCCCATACATTCAGGGTGTAACACGGCACAATCAATAAAAAAGTGTGCAAAAGTTCATCAGATGTTAAAGCAGCTTGACTTATGCATCCAAAAACAAACAAGAAAAAAACCACAAAATCCTATATACAGTATGAAGCAAAAAAAACTTTTTTTCTAAAAACAGTTCCAGTTCATACCTAAATGGTAAAACGAAAGGTCCACACTCTCAGCTGGTCAACATGTTTCGGCCTGGCATAGGCCTTTATCAAGACATACTGAGAGAGTGGAGAGACCAGGAATTTATATGCTGAGAGACCAATCAGAACATTTCTAATTATGACATCATCATTAAATGACATTTAGCATGATAAGAAAGCCTTATCAAAATTGCAGAAAAACCATCCATCATTAAATATAAAATAAATTAACAAAGATGATAAAAAAGAGGCAACATTGAAATGAGGCATTCTCGATTTTTATTCAGATAATCTCCATGGCAACTATATCAACAGAATGGTGTCGAACATGTATTCACTTAGATCGGTGACTGCCCACGTGAGTTAATTATACTGGTGAGGCTTCTACAGCAACGTACCAATAAAGGTGCTATATTGCTTAAACTTAAAACATGTGTGTGGGTATTTACTGCATATAGATCGTGCGCCATTACCATGGCAACGCGATCTAGGCAAAGGGGGAAGTGACGTCAATAGGTCCCAGGCGCGATTTGTGGAGCACAGTTTGGTCGCGTACCGTTACCATGGTAACGCGGTCACGAATGAAGGAAATGATGTCTACATAGCGTTATCGCGGCTCTTGGCACGCATCGTGGAGCGCAAGCCGGGTTCCCCACATCCTGTCTATTAGACATGAAATCCTACGTGCAACTCAAAAATAGATGGATAAATATCTTATGATAATTTATAGTGTTTGAAAGTCCGTTATTGGTTCGGATCTTTCAAGTTAAATAACAACATAAATTTAGTTTTAAAATAGTGGAGGGTAATGGATATTCTTCCTTCCTTACTTCTCATACAAGGATGCTGGAACGGCCATCTTTAAGATGGGCAAATGCCGTCCACATAATGTTTAATACATGGGAGAAAAAAAAGAAAATGACCTTCAAACCATAACGTATATGTATTCATGTATTATGACACCATATATGATTGCCTTAGATATTCCTGAAGTACATCATGTCGCATAGAAAAAACTTAATAAATGTTGAATAAGTCATTTCTTCGCCAACTGTAGTTATTTGGAGTTGAAAGAACCTTGGTCTAAAAAACTAAAGAAACAACAATCAGGGTCGTTGTAAAAGCATATGAATCAATAGACAAATTTATATATCATCCTCACAAAAACCATTTAAGCCCTGAAATAGAACAATTATGTACATGTTTAAAATGGGCCGAAAGGGCATGTGTCTCTAGCCCTTTTTTAATATTGCGCATGTGTTCGCTAAACCTGACCTGAGATGTACATGTGATAAGGATTATATTGGCAGAACTTTAAGGCCTTTAAAGGTCAGGTTAAGCGAACACATGCTATGTTCTATTTCAGGGCTTGTATCCTTTCATGGAGTAAAAGCAATTAAGGGGAATATAAGGCACAAAGACAGTTCAAAACAGTTAGCAAGAGCAGAAATGAGTCTCATTTGCAACTGTAACACCCTGACTCCAGGGGGTCTAAATAACGACTTTGAACTTAAATGGTTTTTGTGAGGATGATATATAAATTTGTCTATTGATTCATATGCTTTTACAACGACCCTGATTGTTGTTTCTTTAGTTTTTTAGACCAAGGTTCTTTCAACTCCAAATAACTACAGTTGGCGAAGAAATGACTTATTCGACATTTATTAAGTTTTTTCTATGCGACATGATGTACTTTGGGAATATCTATGGCAATCATATATGGTGTCATAATACATGCATACATATACGTTATGGTTTGAAGGTCATTTTCTTTTTTTTTCCCATTTATTAAACATTATGTGGACGGCATTTGCCCATCTTAAAGATGGCCGTTCCAGCATCCTTGTATGAGAAGTAAGGAAGGAAGAATATCCATTACCCTCCACTATTTTAAAACTAAATTTATGTTGTTATTTAACTTGAAAGATCCGAACCAATAACGGACTTTCAAACACTATAAATTATCATAAGATATTTATCCATCAATTTTTGAGATGCACATAGGATTTCCTGTCTAATAGACAGGATGTGGGGAACCCAGCTTGCGCTCCACGATGCGTGCCAAGAGCCGCGTCAACGCTATGTAGACATAATTTCCTTTGTTCGTGACCGCGTTACCATGGTAACGGTACGCAACCAAACTGTGCTCCACAAATCGCGCCTGGGACCTATTGACGTCACTTCCCCCTTTGCCTAGATCGCGTTGCCATGGTAATGGTGCGCGATCTATATGCAGTAAATACCCACACACATGTTTTAAGTTTAAGCTATATAGCACCTTTATTGGTACATTGCTGTAGAAGCCTCACCAGTATAATTAACTCACGTGGGCAGTCACCGATCTAGGTGAATACATGTTCGACACCATTCTGTTGATATAGTTGCCATGGAGATTATCTGAATAAAAATCGAGAATGCCTCATTTCAATGTTGCCTCTCTTCTATCATCTTTGCTAATTTATTTTAAATTTAATGATGGATGTTTTTCTGCAATTTTGATAAGGGTTTCTTATCATGCTAAAATGTCATTTAATGATGATGTCATAATTAGAAATGTTCTGATTGGTCTCTCAGCATATAAATTCCTGGTCTCTCCACTCTCTCAGTATGTCTTGATAAAGGCCTATGCAAGGCCGAAACTTGTTGACCAGCTGAGAGTGTGGACCTTTCGTTTTACCATTTAGGTATGAACTGGAACTGTTTTTAGAAAAAAAGTTTTTTTTGCTTCATACTGTATATAGGATTTTGTGGTATTTTTCTTGTTTGTTTTTGGATGCATAAGTCAAGCTGCTTTAACATCTGATGAACTTTTGCACACTTTTTTATTGATTGTGCCGTGTTACACCCTGAATGTATGGGGCGTTTTTTTTAATAAATAACTTTTTATGGATTGATCGTGATCTATATTTTTTTGTTTGACGCCCATGTTGGAACATTCATACATGAAATCGATGTAAATGATCAACACGGTTATCCATTGAAAGAAACCCAGATGTGTTTGAACATAATCTTTATTGCCGTGAGTAGGGTACACCTTACATCCATCTTACACAGTGGAAAAGATACCTTTATATGTTTCAAATACACCTCTCTTGTGTGAGTGAGGTAAGCCTATTTCCTTGGTAAAGGTGGTCTTCTTTCAAACCAATGATTTTCTGACACAGAAGTGGATAAAAAAGATACCTTTATAGGCTTGTTCCTTTCATTTGGGAAGTAAGTTTGGGTACGCCTCTCTAGTGGATGTGAATTGTCCTTGCTGTGTGAACGTCTTTTACATTGAAAGAGACTTGTGTATCATTGGAAACATTACCACACATATATATACCATTTCTCTTTTCATGCTAAACCTGAGGGCAGAAAAATTATTTAGAAAAAGGAAGAAGGCCATCCATGTTGCGGTTTGGAAATTCCACCACCTCCGTATACTCCAGGGATGTTCTTTTGCTGAGTATTTTTATATACATATTATACTAAGATGTTTTAAGCACCTGTTATTTTGGGTCCCACAAATGTATTTCTAATTGTGTTACAATTTGAACGTTTGGTGAGGTTCTTCTGTGGTGAACTAGTTTACGGGCTGCTCCTGTGTTTGCGCCAGTTACCAGGGATTCACAAAACATTATCCTTACATACTGTATACTGTAGAGGGACGCAAAAGGGATTTCAGTCCACGGGTAAACTCCTGCAAGTATTACGTACTCCCACTTACTCCTGGTTTGTCTCAAACTCCACTATTGGACAATTACAAATGTGGAATTCATCTGTTAGGGTGTTAGGGTTGGCAAGTGATGAGTACTGTGTGGGGTGATCAAATAATTGGTCTAACCCCTCAAGACACTGCCTAAAATCCCCTTGGTACTATTCAGCAGTTCACCTTATCATCACTGGGCATTATAGTGTGTCTTCCCTTTCAGGTTCAGTAACATAGTATGCCAGTTGTTACCATTTGTATCCATAAATATTGCTGTTATCCCAAAGAAAGGAATTATAGGTATTATCATAGGTATTATCACATTGTTACTGTTTCTCATTTTAATATAGTGAGCTTATATAGAGTCAGTCAATCATCAAGGTTTATAATACAGGTTGAGTATCCCTTATCCAAAATGCTTGGGACCATAAGTATTTTGGATATTGGATTTTCCATATTTTGGAATGATTGCATACCATAATGAGATATCATGGCGATGGGACATAAGTCTAAGCACAGAATGCATTTATGTTTCATATACAGCTTATACACAAAGCCTGAAGGTAATTTTAGCCAATATTTTTAATAACTTTGTGCATTAAACAAAGTGTGTGTACATTCACACAATTCATTTATGTTTCATATACACCTTATACACAAAGCCTGAAGTTCATTTAATACAATTTTTTTAATAACTGTGTATTAAACAAAGTTTGTGTACATTGACCCATCAGAAAACAAAGGTTTTACTATTGCGCTCTCACTCAAAAAATGTCGTATTTCGGAATATTCCATATTTTTGAATATTTGGATATGGGATACTCAACCTTTACTGTATTTCATAATGACGTTGATATATCATAAACCTTGATGGATGACTGTCTCTATATCAGTACCTCATATTAAGATGAGAAATAGATACTTTTTATACTGTAGGTATCACAACTGTACGTGATGTGTCATACATTATGATGAACATAAGGAGGGAATTGGATAGATGTCATATTGGGGAACTTTGCTTTGATGTGTTGTAGAAGTGATTATTATACCTAACATTCACTAACAAATCCTTTAACTGCAATTATACCTATTTGTGTGATGGAGGAATTTGGACTGGATAGGGGAGGAGTTAAGAGGGAGATGGGAGGAGTCAAGATGGGAGAGGGGAGCAGTCAGGACTGGAGAGGAGAGGTGTCAGGATTAAACAGTAAACCACCACCCCAAAAGAAAAGTCTAGACCCGACCCTGTGCTGACAACGCAGCTCACTCATGTGCCCAGAGCTGCAGCAAGTTCCTAAGCAAGCGTGGCTGTATCTTTAAATTAGGGGGGCCTTCACACAATCACGCCCGCCCTTAATCTGGCCCGATTTCCAGTGTCAGCATTCTGATGGGTGTTGGAATTCTGGCATCGCCATTTCATGATTGAGGTTCAACAGATAAATTGTAGTTATTCATACAGGGGTCTTTTAGTTGTGAAATTTAAAAAAAACATTAAAAAATGCTAAAGTATTTATCAGCAGCTTAAATGCCTTTAAAGGCATAAAACCAAATGTAATGACACCCAAGTTCGGTGGCCATGTGGGATGCCAGCCAAACTCTGACTTTTTTTAAAGGGGCAATCACTTAAAAGGTATAGTTTCACCTTGTAATTGATTGCTTCTTTGAAAAAACATCTGAGTTCGGCCAGTATCCCTCATGGCCGCCAAACTCGATTGTTATTACATTCAGCCCATTGTGTTAAAAATTAGATTTTTTTTTCAGATTTGTGTTTCTTAAGACAGGCCAGGCACTGATACTGTTTTTAACAACGATAACACTCAATAGTTGCCATGCCACCA
Source organism: Pseudophryne corroboree (assembly GCF_028390025.1). Classification (NCBI taxonomy): domain Eukaryota; kingdom Metazoa; phylum Chordata; class Amphibia; order Anura; family Myobatrachidae; genus Pseudophryne; species Pseudophryne corroboree. The sequence goes on along the minus strand of NC_086444.1, from coordinate 581,415,854 downwards.
TGTTAATATAAGCGCTGTGCGAGGTGTAGTGTTAAGTTGTTATTATTTGTTAAAAACAGAAAAAAGTTTTCTATTTTTTTGTAAAACTTGTGTTCAGGGCCAGTCAGTAGCCCTGTTGAACAACAATGCACAGTAGGTGCTGTGCCACAATGTTAATAATTTAAGCACCGTGAGTCATTATGGATCAGGATCAGTTGACAGAAGAGCAGCAGCAGCAAACTAGTACTAGTGCAGTGGCTGCTGTCAGCCATGATGATCATGATATTAGAACTTCAACATCTACTAATGTCAGTGCTCAATAACATAGAGGGTTTAAGGAAGAAAAAATGAAGTCAAAACAGCATATTTCAATGTTAATGAAAAAAACATCACTTTGATTATAGGGACATTTTACAGCTGAAAAACAAAATTGCCAAATTGGGTATAAAATGCTGTACTATATCAAATTGATTTTCTCTATTTAAGTATAGAGAAGTCTGTTCAAACTTTAATAAACTGGCTCTATGTTAAATAAAATACGTTATTCCACTTCTTTCTATTTTACTTACAATACTTTAGGAAAAAGGTGTCTAATCCTAATTTAACCATTTTGTTGCTGCTGCTGTTGTTGTTGTTGTTGTTGTTAAGTAAAAGATTGAATTGAAGTCAGATTTAGAAAAGCAATTGATTATTTATTAAAAAGACCATGCCTGCATACAGGTTGAGAGACCACATCCTCTCAGCTCGGGTCAAATACTTCAATAGAGAAAACCCAGCAATACACTGGTTTTTATAATATTCGGTTACACCCAATTCTCATCACACTCCCAGATGATGTCATGCATCTTGAGTACAATGTTATGCTCATATTAGGACAAAATATCAACTAGAAGCTGCTCAGCCTTATTTGGTGCTAATTCCAATTGTATTACACACAATGAGTCTGCTGTTTTCCAAACTCTGTTTAAAGGTATCTGATAAGTGAACTAATGTCTGTATAAAGGTCAACTATCTAACAAAATGGATGAAGAATTAAGGTCTGTTATATGATAAGGTATGTTACAGTATATGATAGGTACAATTATATACTGTACCTATGAAATATGTGACTATATTGTTTTAAGAGAATAAATTATATTCCTTATGCATTCAAATATTTAACAAAGGTTATTTTAATTCACTGAATGTCCATGTTAGCTCCTTTGCTGGTGGATGTCATATTAAAAATGCTGCTAATTCTCTATCCCAGATGAAAATCAGAGTGCAGAAAATTCTATGGGAAATGGGAAATTGATATTAAATCTCTTGATGAGCTCATGCAGCAATGTATATCCAAGATTTTTGGGATTACTAGGGTAGATGTATTAACCTGGAGAAGGCATAAGGAAGCGATAAACCAGTGATAAAGCACAGTTGAGTGCAAGGTGTTAATGCCCCAGCCAATCAGCTCCTAACTGTTAATTTACATATGGGAGCTGATTGGCTGGTGTGTGTATCACCTTGTATTTATCACTGGTTTATCACTTCCTTATACCTTCTCCAGGTTAATACATCTGCCCCACTGATTGGTATCTACTTAAACATCTTTTTTTAATAATTATAATGCTATTTGATATGATACTATTGCATTAGACTTTTTATCACAATCTTGTTTAGGAAAAGAATTGTCCAGTTTTTATACAATATTATATTTTCTTACATTTTTGTTTACTATAAGGGTTCCCCTTCTTGTTTTAACTACATAATGTACTGTGGCCTTTTCCCTCCTTTCCTTTTCTTCTTGTGTCTTCCTTCATCTCCCCTTTCCTTTGCCCTTTACTACTGTATGTTATTTGTTTAATGTTAATTAGTGTATTTTAACTTTAATGTAGTACTTAAAAGCTATAGTCTACCAGATCTTTTTAAACCTACAGAAGAAGATTTTGATGAGAAACTTTTAAGAGTTAATATTGAATTACCTGTAATGACCTTATACATATAGTTTGAAAATCTATGTTAAATATGTTAGGAATATCTTGAAAGTTGATTACCTTACGATACTTCTTATGATTTTCTCTTGTCATAAGCATCTTACTGTCTCTGTAAGTTGCTGCTGCTATTGTTGTTATTATTATTATTATTATTATTAAAATTATATTTTTATAACTTCAAGTGGACTTTCATGATCAATTTTTTAAAAACTCAATAAAAATATAAAAAAAACCATAACATTACCAATATGCCACAAAACACACATACCTTTGCTTGTGATTGGTGGATCTAGAACTGCTGTCAGTCAGGCACACAGTATCATATTTATACAGACAAATCAGTGCATAAAAAACACTAAGGCTAAAGAACAAACTGTGTTTTCAGAAATGTCACAAAACCCTGAGTATTGTCTGAGGGTGTCCATGGTAACTATGTGTGAGTATGACAGTTCTGATACTGATACTGTACTTGTAGAGAAACCTTTTTCCACCATTTCTGCTCCCTCTGCAAAAGTGGGGATGAGAAGCACAAGTATAGCTGTTGACATAGAAATCGAGGATACCACTGTGGAAGTGCAAAAGGATTAGGGAACATTTGTGTAGATGACAAAGTTAATGAGGATGAAAGCACTGGCAACAGTTTATCCTGATTTAATGAATGTTGAAATATTGAAATATTGTTATTAAATCAAGATAAACTGTTTGCCAGTGTTTTTTTTATTGTTCCTATTTGATTCATAGAGGGTTAGGCATCATAAAACAGACAATTCATGCCAGGTGTTCTGCTTTTCTTATTCTATTGTTTTAATTAGGATATTGATGATGAGGATGTTTTTTGTATAAGTCAGGCACCAGTGCAGCAGTTCTTTCGCATTATAAGAAAAATGCCATTGTTATGCCAGGACATAAGACAAAGAAATCTTCCTTATACAGATGATGCCATGCTCATTGTTGCTGCCACTGTGCCAAGCAGACATTCTAGTCACACCATACAAATAACGCAGGTAGGCATAGTTAGGCATGGTAAGGCACAAGAGGATCCCCAACATGCAATAAACAGATTCACCACTGGGTGGCGATTGGTCCACTAATGAAAACTATAGTATAGCGCTGAATAGCAGTGGATGGATATGGCACTACAGAATACTGAACAATGTAGCTACCCCGACAAGCGGGCCCGTGCAAAGTAAATATAGTAGTTATTTTTTAATACTATAATACTGGATGGGACAGAGTATGAAATCACCATAATTGCAGGCACCCAGTGACAACATGCCTTACAACTGAAAGCTCCTCTGTTGTGCTGTATAAAATGATACCTACATTAAGTAGAAATGTGAACACAGAAAAAGATTTAGTCAGCATCTCCAATGCACACAAAGAAAAGCACAGTATAGAGTTCTACACAGTTCTCTAAATTGTAAGGCATGTTAGCATTGTGCATGCACCAAAAGATCTGGAGATGATTGGCATGAGTGAGCCAACAGTTCCTGGTCATCACTACTAGCATCAGACGTCTTTTTGCCGTAAATGCATCATATACACATCACTATACAAATAGGACACACAAGCAGCTTCTGCTGATTAAAATGATCTCTCAGTATATCCCAGCACATGCAATCTCCACCTCCTACACCTAAATCATCAGTCTCCTCATTAATGATTGGAGGTAGTCCTCTTGCATCCAATTTGCTAAAGCTAACTGATCCCCAAACCAGGATTTGAGGAATCCTTGAGTGCAAGGCCTGCTGCTGCTGCGGGGGGTGAATCTTCATTCCAAAAAGGAACCAAGAAAATTCAAACAACAACTGACTGTGAAACAATCCTTTGCAAGAGAAAACAAGTATGAAACTGGCATCCAATTGCACAGTGGATCATTATAGCCATGACATCTATGCTGGTATTAGATTATTAGATCTGCATCCAATATCCACTATTAATGTATCTGCTTTTAGACAGTTAATTGAGGATTAGTGTCCTCGCTATCAAATTCAATCACGGGTCCATTTTTCTCGAAATGCAATTCCTTGTGTATACCAGGACACTAAAAAAAAATCAATTTTATGCTTACAAAATGCCCATGTATCCACTGTCTACTAACCACATATATGTGGACAAGCAGTACTGGTCAAACTAAAGATTACAGCTCTCACGAGCAGGGCCCTCTTCCCTCATGTGCTTACCCTTTTCTTACTTTAATAATCTTCAGCTGCACCAAATCCAGCAGTCTTCTGCCGCCTGATACTTATTCCAGTGTCATCTGCTGATGTAGCTATGTTTATTTACCCTGTACTTGTCCTATATTGTCGTCAACTGTAAGTTGCTGTTTTCCTGTTTGATTATTTGTTTATGTACTCTGTAATTGGGCGCTGCGGAACCCTTGTGGCACCATATAAATAAAGGATAATAATAATAATAATTGTGACAGCCCCAGTGGCGGAACTAGCGAGTGGTGGGCCCAGGTGCAACAAAATGCTTTGCCCCTCCCCCTCATCCTGTCCAAGTCCACCCCCAACCCCCAACTCCAAATAAGAGATTCTTTGCATGCTCCCATATTATATATATATATATATATATATATATATATACAGGTTGAGTCTCCCTTATCCAAAATGCTTGGGACCAGAGGTATTTTGGATATGGGATTTTTCCGTATTTTGGAATAATTGCATACCATAATGAGATATCATGGTGATGGGACCTAAATCTAAGCACAGAATGCATTTATGTTACATATACACCTTATACACACAGCCTGAAGGTCATTTTAGCCAATATTTTTATAACTTTGTGCATTAAACAAAGTGTGTCTACATTCACACAATTCATTTATGTTTCATATACACCTTATACACACAGCCTGAAGGTCATTTAATACAATATTTTTAATAACTTTGTGTATTAAACAAAGTTTGTGTACACTGAGCCATCAAAAAACAAAGGTTTCACTATCTCACTCTCACTCAAAAAAGTCCGTATTTCGGAATATTCCGTATTTCGGAATATTTGGATATGGGATACTCAACCTGTATATATATATATTAGATATATTTATTTGGGAAATAAGAATGAGGTATTAAAAGCAACCACTGGTGTCAAAAAATAGTATAGGACTAGACAATTAAGAGTATAAGAATAGTACAATAGTTTATTACAGAACATAGCACTAAAAACAGAGTATCTATGGATAAAAACAACTACAGTAAAGTGGTCCCCTTGATGAAGTCCCGATGGGACGTAACACATTAGGTGCCACTTGATCTACACTCATCCTCAGAAGTTAAGCTATATATATATATCTCTCATCTTTTGTATCATTTTAGTTTGTTTTTGTATTTTTTATATCTTATTTATTTTTTGTGGTTTTTAGAATATCTTCAGCTTTATGCATATGTCACTTCACTGTAGTTGTCTTTATCCAGTGATACTGCGTTTTTAGTGCTACGTTCTGTAATAAACTATTCTACTATTCTTATATTCTTAATTGTCAAGTCCTATACTATTTTTTGACACCAGTGGTCGCTTTTAATACCTCATTCTTTTTCCCCAAGTTTTATTCTTAGGCACCAATACCAGTGCTTAATCTATTTGAGGTGATAAGCTGACGCCCTGATAAATAGAGGGATTGTCTATTAGGAGCTAGCAGTTACTATATTACATGGTTCTGATACTAGTGTTCTTATTGTGGATACTGCATCTGTGGCGCCGATAGCTTCTCTGGTACACACACACACACATATATATATATATATATGGCGTGGTGAGAGTATGGCGCCACAAGTATAGGTGTATAGGCCGGCTGTATAATTTAAAATATATACATAAAATGCAATAGCCAGAGGTGTAGACACACCTTTAAGGATAAAAGGTGTCAGCTGACCCCAATAGATAGGCAGTGATAAGCTGCCTGTTTAGTTAGAAATGTGCAAGAGAGGGTAGGGGTAATAGCGACTAACAGTGTCTACACTTTAAAGGATATATATATGAAAAAACGATAAAATACGTATTTCTAAAAGGTGGGGGGGTATTTATTATAAAACAGACATTTAATAATAATAAGAGAATGTATATTTTTGGATGATATAAAAAATCAAGAAAAAAAGAAAGGGATTGGGTTTAGTCAATTAAAACATAAATTTAGACTAATTAAAACATAAAAACATAACTGGAACAGTAAAAGTATATAAAAGTATTTCAGATAAGAGAAAGGTGCTTATCTTAAAAAAGGAAGGTCACTTGAGGTATACCCAACGCGTTTCGTCCATCTGACTTCATCAAGGGGTAGAGGGCTACTGAGCAGACATTCTATATATAGCCAAGGTGATTAACAATGTAATTATGACATCACTTCCTGTTTGGGGCTACTTAATTAAACAGTTACATACGGCATCAAGAAAATTAGGATTTATATGTTACCAGGGGTAGATCTATAAAGTATAGTCCACATGGGCTGAGTTTGGTTAAAAAACGAGTGTTGCAACTAGTATTAGAACATGAAATAGGATGAGATATGTCCAGGGGCGCTTTTTGCCCCACTTCCGCCCCGCTTCCTGTGTCCAATTCTGCGCACTGCGCATGCGCAGTGGACTATACTTTATAGATCTACCCCTGGTAACATATAAACCCAATCCCTTTCTTTTTTTCTTGATTTTTTATATCATCCAAAAATATACATTCTCTTATTATTATTAAATGTCTGTTTTATAATAAATACCCCCCCACCTTTTAGAAATACGTATTTTATCGTTTTTTCATATATATATCCTTTAAAGTGTAGACACTGTTAGTCGCTATTACCCCTACCCTCTCTTGCACATATATATATATATATATATATACACAGGTGTGCAAGTAGAAAAAAAATGTTAGTTGTACTGTGTGCATACGTCAAAGGCACGTGCTCAGCAAAAAATGGGTGTGGCCACGTGGGGCGTGGCCAATAAAAATGGAGGTATAATACACATGACCCAAATAGTGCAGTGACAGATACACATATGGCCTGCACAGTGCCAGATATACATATGCCCCCACAGTGCAAGATACACATTTGCCCCCACAGTGCCAGATATGCCCCATGGTGCTAGATATGCCCCCACAGTGCCATATACACATATACCCTGACAGTGCTAGATATTCCCCCACATTGCCAGATACACATGCCCCAACAGTGCTAGATATGCCCCCACAGTGCCAGTTATACATATTCCCCCATGGTGCCAGATATGCCCTCATAGTGCCAGATATGCCCTAACATTGCCAAATACACATGCCCCCACAGTGCTAGATATACCCTCACTGTGCCAGATACAAATATTCTGTGGCATGGCCAATAAAAATGGGGGCGTAATATGCATGACCCCAATAGTGCAGTGACAGATACACATATGACCCCACAGTGCCAGATATGCCCACACAGTGCCAGATACACATATGCCCCCACAGTGCAAGATACACATTTGCCCCCACAGTGCCAGATATGCCCCCATGGTGCTAGATATGCCTCCACAGTACCAGATACACATATACCTCCACAGTGCCAGATATTCCCCCACATTGCCAGATACACATGCCCCAACAGTGCTAGATATGCCCCCACAGTGCCAGATATACATATTCCCCCATGGTGCCAGATATGCCCTCATAGTGCCAGATATGCCCCCACATTGCAGAATACACATGGCCCCATATGCCCCACACATTGCCAGACACACATGCGCCCTCATAGTGCCAGATATGCCCCCACTGTGCTAGATATTCCCCCACAGTGCCAGTTTAGATATTTTTACCTATGCGTTGCCAGGGGTTTCATACGCATTGCCAGGGGTTTCGTGCGCATTGCCAGGGGTTTTACATGTTGTGTCATGCTTGTTCCCAGTGGTTTTATGCTCTGGGATCCATGCTCGTTGCCACTGGGAATGCTCATTGCCTAGGGGTAGCTAGGGATGGCCACTGACCATCAATGTTATCAATTGATGGTGACCATTGATGGATAACCCACCGATTGCCATCCCTAGCATTTGCATTTGCTGGTGGGCACTAGCCCGCCAGCACTATAATGTTCACTGGCATGCCACTGAAGAGGTGAAATGCCGCTGGCTTTGGGCTCCTTGACAGCAGTGGGCCCCAGTGCATGGCACTGCCTGCACAGGTGGTAGTTTCACCACTGGACAGCCCACTGGGTGGGTGTATCACCTTCAACAGCAGCAGTAAATAATATCAAACACCAGCTCATTCACAGGCAGTATACTCTTTGTATCACTGGCTTTACTAAGAGGCATATCAGTGTCAACCTGTTAAAAAAGCTAAGGAATGTCATAGAAAAATGGTTTACCCCACTAGGACTTGCCTTGGAGTTGTCATTTTATATAATACCAGTAATAACTTGAGAGCATTGCAACTGGGTGAATTTTAAACACATTCCCTGTTTTACGCACACAATCAACTTGGTAGTACAGAATTCAATCAAATTGGTGGTACAGAACTTTTTTAAAAGACAGGTGTGTGGCAGTGTGTGACAGGTGTGGCACTGTCTGCAGGAAATGCTATCTTTGGATATTTACGGCATTCGGCAACAGCATGTAGGAGATTACAGTGGCTGCAAGGACAGTTCAATATGCCATGCCACCAACTAAAGCAAGAGGTATTAACAAGGTGAAATTCAACCCTGTATATGCTTCAGTGAAGGAAAGAACAGCAAGAAACCATGCAAGTGTACACAACAAGCCATGACATACAGAGAGGAGGGGTAATGTACCTTTGTCCAGAACAGTGGAGAATACTTTCTGTATTATGCAAGATACTGAAAGCCTTCAAAGTAATAACCTATGATGTCAGTTCAGACACTGCTGGTGGGATATACTAATGGCGTCAGAGATCGCTGGAGGTGTGGGATGCTGGCCAATCTTAGATATTATTTTAAATGGCCAATCACTTAAAAGGCAAAACCATGCCTTGTAAGTGATTTCCACTTTAAAAAAATGTCTCAGATTACCTGGCATCTCGCACCTCTGGTGATCCTGGATGCAATTACATCTCTCCATGCCAGTTTGAGTCACGTGATTCCCTTAATTAGACTAATGAAAGGCAGCTAAAGAAACTTATTTGGAACAAATGTGTCAGGATGGTCCTAACTGGCACTAAGCTGCTCGGATGTAACAGATTTCAAAATAAATGTCACCACATTTAAATCAAGAAATAGAAAACCAGCAATTTGAAACACTGTCATACACCACAAGCGCTAAAATGAGATATCACCATAACGTCCCTTTTAGGCTGAGTGACGGATCCTTTCCTCTCTGGTGTATCTCCCATTCAGGTAAACAACCATAGGATTCCCAGGTGTGGATATCATAAAAAAGATGAAATAACAAAAACAACCAATGTGTAGTACTTAATGTCAAAACCTATTGATATACTTTTGATGCCTTTAGATGATTGAAATGAATTCAGAGCGTACCCCACTCACACTAAAAGTGGAAGTGTAAAACACATCAAGGTTTCTTTTATAGAGGCAACCTTCATTTATTCATATGGCAGCCGGTGTATCAGAAATAGAGTATCACTCAAACTCAATAATAAATTGTGATTATTCCCTGAAGCGGGCAGGAGATGCGTACCCCAACACTCACACTCTATAAGTGGGCTGTAAACATATAAAGGTATCTTTCTCTCCTTCAAGGGTAATCCAAAAATCGCGTACCACAACTCACAATTTGGAGAACTGTGTGACTCCTATCAAGGTATCTTTCAATTTTCATATGAGGATGACGACTGGGAATTTCTAGTGTAGTCTCCCGGCATGAGTTTTTCCCAGAAATTTTGCTACTGTCCTATTTTATATCAGGGTTTCTGCTCTATCCTTATGGGGCCTATTTGTTAGGCTTCTCACTCACTCACGAAAAAAAAAAGAAAAAAAATTTATTCTTCAGGGTGGTACGCGATTTTTGGATTACCCTTGAAGGAGAGAAAGATACCTTTATATGTTTACAGCCCACTTATAGAGTGTGAGTGTTGGGGTATGCATCTCCTGCCCGCTTCAGGGAATTATCACAATTTATTATTGAGTTTGAGTGATACTCTATTTCTGATACACCGGGTGCCATATGAATAAATGAAGGTTGCCTCTATAAAAGAAACCTTGATGTGTTTTACACTTCCACTTTTAGTGTGAGTGGGGTACGCTCTGAATTCATTTCAATCATCTAAAGGCATCATATGTATATCAATAGGTTTTGACATTACGTACTACACATTGGTTGTTTTTGTTATTTCATCTTTTTTATGATATCCACACCTGGGAATCCTATGGTTGTTTACCTGAATGGGAGATACACCAGAGAGGAAAGGATCCGTCACTCAGCCTAAAAGGGACGTTATGGTGATATCTCATTTTAGCGCTTGTGGTGTATGACAGTGTTTCAGATTGCTGGTTTTCTATAGCTAAAGAAACTTAAGGAGGAAATGTGATCAAGCTATTCTGCTAAATATGGTGGACTTGTAGATTATTATGATGATGATGATGATGATGATGATCCTTTATTTATATGGCACCACAAGGGTTCCGCAGCACCCAATTACAGACTACATATGCACATAATCAAAACAGGAAAACAGTGACTTACAGTTGAAGACAATATAGGACAAGTACAGGGTAACTAAGCATAACTACATCAGTAGACAACACTGAGATAAGTATCAAGGTGGCCGAAAACTGTAGGATTTGGGCAGTTGAGGATTATTAAAGTAAGAAAAGGACAAGGACATGCACAGGGCTAGCCCGCCCCGCATGTCAGTGCCGCCCCCCCTCAGCAGAAGTGCAAAGGCATCGCACAGCGGCGATGCCTTTGCAATTCAAGAGTAGCTTCCAACCAGTGCAGCTTTAGCATGCTGGATGGGAGCTACTCCTCTCTCCCCGGCCTGCAGCGGCTGCATGTGACATCACGCAGCTGCTGCGGGCCGCCCCCCATTCGGTCCGGCCACACCTGCATTTGCCGGACCGCTCCCACGAAATCGTGGCCAAATGCCACCATTCCGCCCCCTTCCGCCCAGTGACCGCCTCTGCCTGTCAATCAGGCAGAGTCAATCGCAGCCCTGCAACGGCCTTCGGCCGGCTGGCATGCGCCCACGCATTACGGTGCCAGCCCATGCACAGTAGAGACCTGTTCGCTCGGCTGCAATAAACAGCAGCGAGCGAACGGGTCAGAATGACCCCCTATGTGCAATGCAGGTGGTGCAGATTTAACATTTGCAGGGAGAGTTAGATTTGTGTTAGTTATTTAGTTTCTTTGCAGGGTAAATACTGTCTGCTTTATTTTTACACTGCAATTTAGATTTCAGTTTGAACACACCCCACCCAAATCTAACTCTCTCTCCACATGTTATATCTGCCCACCCTGCAGTGCACATGGGCCCTCATTCCGAGTTGACCGCTAGCTGCCGTTGTTCACTGCATTGCGATCATTTAAAAAATGGCAAAACTGCGCATGCGTTTGCACCGCAATGTGCACGCTTGGCGTACAGGTACTAACAGCATCATGGTTTTGCACAGGTACAAGCGACGCTTTCAGTCGCACTGGCGAACGCAGGGTGACTGACAGGAAATGGGAGTTTCTGGGTGGCAACTGACCGTATTCTGGGAGTGTTTGGAAAAACGCAGGCGTGGCCGGGCGTTTGCAGGGCGGGTATCTGACGTCAATACCGTGTCATTCGTCACAGCAATCATCGCACAGAATAAGTCACTACATGGCTGGCCTTGTTCTGCACAAAATGTGTTTGCAGCCGCACTGCTGCACAGACGTTCGCACTCTTGTTATGCTAAAATACACTCTACCGTGGGCGGCGAGTATGCGTTTGCACGGCTGCTAAAAGTAGCTAGCGAGTGATCAACTAGGAATGAGGGCCATGGCTTTGGCCAACTGCTAACAAATTTGCTGCTACGATCAGGTCTGAATTACCCCCATAGACTGTAAGCTTCACTAGGGCAGGGACTGTTGTGCACAGTTAAAGATTTTCTGTACAGCACTATGTAATATGATGGTGCTATACAAAGAACTCATAAATAAATCAAACTTTTAAGTAACATTGTAGAACTGTAACACATTATGGATTTCTAACGTTAATACTACTCATTTTTAACTTCTTTCATTACATTTAGAAAAAAATAAGCTTTGAGTACTTTGGTTTGTATTTTTGTGAAAAGTGCTGCAATAATGACCTAAAGTTATCTATATTTTTAATAAAATGAAATATTAAGAATAGAAGACTATCACAAAGAAACTGAAAGCCAAGATCTGCGAAGTCTAACACTTTTAAGCGCATAACACAAAAGCTTCCAGTAGATATTCTTCGTGCCTTCATTTTATCTGTACTAATCTTTATAAAAAATTCAAATGTAATTAATTGGTAGTATGAGAAATGCCTTGCAGACCATGCTTTTTATTTTTTCCAATAATAAATTACCAGAAGAAAGAACATGCTGTAAATGTCAAGCAAACTATAATATATGGATACTTTTAATAGTACTGTAAGAAATGTTTGAGGAATGTGAAAAAAGGAGACGATTTTATGCATACCTCGAAGCAATTAGACTTTTTCCCTTACTGTTTTAAAATACCATCTACCTCATTTCTTCATTTCAGTTTGTTTACAGAATTCTGAAGGGAATCTATGAATAATTTCCTGACAAAGTTAATTTCAACTGGGTTGTTCACATAAGTGAATATCAACATAGACTGTCTAGGGGTAACAGAAAGATAAGACTAAAGTCTTGCCAAGTTTTCCAGGCTGACATTTTCTCAAAACAACACAAAAAAGTAGCCCCTGTTTGCATGGTTAGACAAATAGGAGACTTAGGTGCTAATTTATCACAATCCGCATCTTAGACAAGTATGGGATGTGATAAATTTGCCTAAACTTGCAATGTAATATTTAAATACACTGCAAGAATGTGTCAAATATTGAATGCAGAGATAGAGCTTGCGTAAAAGCTCTGTACATGCTACCCCCCTCCCGCTAAGTTGACATTTACCTCCATTCAGGGGATCAGTGGGCTGGTTAGCACATAGGTGAATTATTGTGCTCCCTCTCTGTGACCACAAGCATCTGCTGTGTGCTGTAGATCGTTTCAAAGCATCTCAGTGCACAGCAGATTAGATGATCAGGGGTAAAAGAAGCAGCATGGCGATCAGCTGACCAGATCACCGATCAATGACCCCTGAATAAGAGGTAAGTTGTTTTTTTTTAGTTAGTTTTTATACTGCGATCAACCTGTGGTCTATCAGACACACATGGCTGATCACATAAGAGGACTTAGTGTTATTCTTTGCCTGTCAGCAGAGCAGGACTTCAGGAAACAGGGGAAACCTGAATAATGCTATCAGGAGATGGCATTATTATCACAAGGCACCCCTCTCCCAGTATTTTTAAACAATGTCAGGTTAGTAAATTTGAGCAGACCACATTTCCCATTACAATTATGGGAAATGCAATCTGCTTAATAAAAAAATGCAATATTAAGTGCTTGAAGGATAAATTTGTGAACTTACATCCAAATACCAATGCATACATTCATGTGATACTAAAATAATGTGAAAAAGGTGTGAAAAGACACATTTTCACATTATTTTAGTAAAAATAATATTAATAAATATGTCTGTTAGTCATATAAAAATCCTAACTAAAAGAATACTCAGAATTCACATTTCACTGCTCACCTACACTGGGGAACAATATAGATTCTAATACAGATTTAAAAAAAGCTAATCCTTTATTTATTTTTTCTAACCAGAATATACTCTGAATCAGAGGTTTAAGCAGTTGAGAGAATACACATTAGGAGTGACAATCTGTAATCTGCGCATATGCAGCCCAGAAGAAATCCTTACTATGCATGCATGAAAAACAGAGTGTGATGTCATCGCTATTACTTGAGATGGCTTCTGCAATCTATGGGTGTTGACTTGGAGTTTACCTAAAGTCTTCATAAAAAAAGATGTTATGGATGTTTTATGGGAGTATCATGGGCATGTTTCAACATTTAGCTGTGATTACAGCACCACAGCTATAATGGCCATATTTTATCAAAGTTACAAGTGAGACTCTGCACAAGACAGGGGCTGCTCAATGAATGATGCTGTGACCAGTGGGGCATCCATGGTGGAGAGATTGGATCCACAGAGCACTTGAGCATTGTTCAGATAGGAAAAGTGGATGTTGCAGGGGTTGTCAGTTCGTCACATGGTAATGCACATAGTAGTGCACAAAAGGAATGCTTAACTTTGTATCTACATACTTTCACACTTGAAAATCCATGAGTAATATAAACTGCATACACCTCTGAATCCAACCTAATGTCTCAGGTTTACTAAGAATAAAATATCAAAATGAAAAAAAAAAAATAACAATAATACATTTATGAAATGTTTTTTGCCTTTCAACCCCCTTCCGCAAAACCACATGGCTGCATTCACTCTGTACTATACTAATTCACAGACTACAGTAATCAACTATTACTTCAATTTTCCATAAGATCTTTAATAATAATAATATTAATAATAATAATAATAATAATTATAATAATATAATAATTTTATTTATAGAGTGCTCTTTCTCCAATAGGACTCAAGGTACTTAACAGATACATAGCATAATAAAGTACAGAAAATAATGAAGTACAGAACAGCTTTTCATAAAATACTGAAGCATGTAGATACAAAAGGGACATTATGGAAATTCTTGAGTAAACAGGAAAGTCTTGAATCTACTTTTGAAGGATTCTATAGTTGGGGCCTCTCGCACTGTGTGAGGAAGTGAGTTCCATAAAGTCGGAGCCACATGACTAAGAGCTTGACCCTCAGATGAATTATAGGAGATTCTAGGTACTGCTAAAAGTCCTTCATCTATAGATAACAGTAATTGAGTGGGGCATTATGGGATCAGAAGATGCTTCAGGTACCTTGGGCACTGGTCATGTAGTGCTTTGAAACTCAGTAAGCCAATCTTGAAGATGATTTGACATCTTACAGGCAGCCAGTGAAAGGAGTAGAGGATGGGTGTTATGTGGCTAGAGCGGGGCTAGTTGGTTAACAGCCTGGTAGCTGTGTTTTGCACCAGATGTAAGGGGTGCAATTCTTTTGCTGGGAGGCCAAGGTAGAAGGCATTACAGTAGTCTAATCGATATGATACAAATGCATGTATGACTTTTGGCAGATCATCTGAAGGAATTAAGTGCTTGATTCTAGCTATGTTCCTCAGGTGAAAGAATGAGGATTTGATTGTGGCTGATATCTGATGTTTAAGTGTCAAGCCACCATCCAGAACAACGCCAATATTCTGCATACGATCAGTGGTTTGTAAATCCACTTGGTTTGCTATGCTGCAGTCTTGTCATTTGATGTTGCGGTCCTATCATAAGGACCTCTGTTTTATCTGGGTTCAGTCACAGCCAACTGGCACTCATCTACTCCAGGAGCTCAGCTAGAAAGCCATATAGGGTTGCTATTGGGCTATCAGTGCCCAGAGCAAAGGACAAGTACAGTTGTGTATCATCTGCATAGCAGTGGTAGACCAGGCCATGGCACCTTATTATTTCACCCAGCAGGAGCATGTATACTGCAAAAAGCATTGGGGATAGTATAGAACCTTGTGGGACACCACATGGCAGTGGCACTGATGGTGATGAGTATACTACAGACAATAATCTCTGTAACCTGCCTGTAAGAAATTAATTGAACCAGCTTAGGACTGTGCCATCCAGTCCACAAAAATGTATCAGTCACTCAATCAGAAGCCTATGGTCCACGGTCTCAAATGCTGCAGAGAGATCCAGAAGAACTAATATTGAACAGTCACCTCTGTCTCTTGCCATCAGAAGATCATTTAACACACACACACCAGGGCTGTTTCAGTGCCATGTCTTCTCCTGAATCCTTATTGGAATGGACCATAAATACCATGAGTTGTCAGGTGTGTTTTCAGTTGATTTGCAACCACTTTCTCAATAACCTTTCCTAGAAGAGGAAGGTTTGACACTGCTCTGTAGTTGGTCATGCAGTCGGGATCTAAATTAGGTTTTTTAAGAAGAGGTCTAACAATTGCTTCCTTTAGGGGTCCAGGAAAATGTCTGTCTGCAAAGAGCACTGAACAATTTTTGCAAAGACAGTACCAATTATATCCATACAACCTATTAGAAGCTTGGTTGAGGCAGGGTCCAGATCACAGGTGGTGGGAAGCAAAATCTGAGTAATTTCAACAATGTCCTTTACATCCACTGGGTCAAAGCTGGTCCATGAAGGCAGGTGGCTTATATTGGCAGGCTTTGTAGTTTGGCACTCCTTTGATGGCACTGTGGAGATCCCAGCCCAGATAGTGGATATTTTATCTGCAAAGAAGTTTTCAATCTCGTTGCATCTTGCCTGGGAGAATGTTTCATCAGTCTGCAGGCATGCTGGCTTGCAAAGCATCTTCACTGTGTGGAAAAGTTGGGCTGGCCTATTGTTTGTTGCCGTGATCTCATTTGATAGGAACTGTGATTTCTTATGGGTGATTGTCGATTGATATTCTTCGTTATGCTTTATTACTTTTATTTTGTCATCCACTAGGTTAGTATTCCTCCATCATCTTTCCAGTCTATGTTCCCTTTTCTTGAGCTTACTAACACTGTTTTCGAACCAGGAAGCTTGACGTTGTGGTTAACAAGGTCTTATATGCACAGGGTCAATAATATCAATTGCAGCCATAACATCCCTATTATTATAACAGACTATGGAACAGGGATCTTCACTGGCACCCAGTATAGCAGAGAGATCCAGATTTGCTGCAAGAGCCTGGGGAGTCATACCCCTCCTTGGATGATACCTGGTTAACTCCATGGGCAGAGATCTTATTTGAGAGATTGCAACTGAGAACCAAAGGGAGTGGTGGTCTGACCATATGACTGGGTTTATTTTTCGGTCAGTAACTACTAATCCAATCTGAAAGACAAGATCAAGAGTGTGAACACTTTTATGTGTGGCAGTAGGAATGACCTGTGTAAAGACCAGACCATTCATTGTGCACAGGAGGTCTTGGCCAAGGCGTGAGAGCTCATCGTCCACCCATGCATTGAAATGCACGAGGATGAGCCATCTTAGATGTTCCAGAACCAGGCCAGCAACAATGTCTGCAATTTATTGTAGAAATATCTTTCCATCTCCAGGGGGCCAGTAAAAGAGAAGTACTCTGAAACCTAATCCTGTCGAACTCCGGGAAGCACAGCACTCGAATGAGCAAGAAAATTCAATGGGGTGAATTCTAAGTTCTTTTTTGAAGCAGATAGCCACCCCGCCACCCCTATGGTCCAGTCTTGGGTTGTGGATGACAGAGTAGTTTGTTGGGTAGCAGTATTGTTTTGGAAGTGGTAGTCACCTAATGCTTGTTATTACTTTAAATAAAATTGTCTGGTTTGTTAGCAAATCCAGATGAATATACTTGTCTACATCTCTAGAAGTCAAGTGGAACTGATAGCTTTTAGGTATTCCAGAGGCAAGTGAATTTAATTAAACCAAACTTACACTGTTCTTTTATGCATTTTGAGCATTTTTTTCTAAGTTAGCATTCCCATCTATTTTGCTTAGCAATTACCAGAATGCCACAATTAATTTAAACCAAAACTGTACTGCTTCCAGCACAGTCTCTACTCCTATTGTACTCTTGGGTCATAGGGCTTAATTCAGCCATGATCGCAGCAGCAAAATCTAACTCTCAATGCACATGTTACATTTGCTACACCTGCACTGCTCATAGGGGGTAATTCAGAGTTGATCGCGGCAGCAAATTTGTTAGCAGTTGGGCAAAATCATGTGCACTGCAGGTGTGGCAGATATAACATTTGCAGAGAGAGTTAGGTTTGGGTGGGTTATTTTGTTTCTGTGCAGGATAAATACTGGCTGCTTTATTTTTACACAGCAATTTAGATTTCAGTTTAAACACACCCCATCCAAATCTAACTCACATGTTATATCTGCCGCCCCTGCAGTGCACATAGGCCCTCATTCCGAGTTGATCGGTCGCAAGGCGAATTTAGCAGAGTTACACACGCTAAGCCGCCGCCTACTGGGAGTGTATCTTAGCATCTTAAAATTGCGACCGATGTATTCGCAATATTGCGATCACAAACTACTTAGCAGTTTTAGAGTAGCTCCACACTTACTCTGCCTGTGCGATCAGTTCAGTGCCTGTCGTTCCTGGTTTGACGTCACAAACACACCCAGCGTTCGCCCAACCACTCCCCCGTTTCTCCGGCCACTCCTGCGTTTTTTCCGGAAACGGTAGCGTTTTCAGCCACACGCCCATAAAACGCCATGTTTCCGCCATGTAACACCCATTTCCTGTCAATCACATTACGATCGCAGGAGCGATGAAAATGCCGTGAGTAAAAATACTATCTTCATAGCAAAGATACTTGGCGCAGTCGCAGTGCGAATATTGCGCATGCGCACTAAGCGGAATTTCACTGCGATGCGATGAAAAATACCGAGCGAACGACTCGGAATGAGGGCCATAGGCCCTCATTCCGAGTTGATCACTAGCTGTTGTTGTTCACTGCATAGATATCATTAAAAAAAATGGCAAAACTATGCATGCGTGTGTGCGCACGCACGCACGGCGTACGGGTACAAAGAGCATTGTTGCTTTGCACTGCTTCTTGTGACGATTCCATCCGCACAGCCGATCGCAAGGAGAGTGACAGGAAGTGGGAGTTTATGGGTGTCAACTGACCATTTTCTGGGAGTGTTTGGAAAAATGCAGGCATGTCCAGGCATTTGCAGGGTGAGTATCTGACGTCAATTCTGGGACCTTCGTCGCAGCAATCATCGCACAGAATAAGTAACTACAGGGCTGGTCTTGTTTTGCACAAAATGTTTTTGTACCACTCGGCTGCACTGGTGTTCGCACTCTTGCAAAGCGAAGATACACTCCCCTGTGGGCACTGACTATTCGTTTCCACGGCTGCTAAAAGTAGCTAGCGAGCTATCAACTTGGAATGAGGGCCATAGTTTTGCCCAACTGCTAACAAATTTGCTGCTGCGATCAACTTTGAATTACACCCATAGTTTTGCTCATTAGAGAAAAATGTTGCTGCTGCAATCAGTTCCTAATTAGGCCCATTGTCTTTTGCTGTCAACTCCTCCAAGGATGTTCTAAAGCTTTTCTTTGAAAAATTAGATTTTCTAGGCTAATGTTGATAGAGATCCTTCTACATTTCCAATACTAGTTGTTCAGTTATATGTGATTTAGAATGGTCAGGGACCTTATAATTCAACTGCAAAGCAGTTCAAGGACAAAATAATTTTTATGCCAACCCAATGCCCTTTCTCGAAACAGTACATTGTGATTTCCAGCTTTGCAGCGCAATAGACACTGTAATCTATATATTTATAAATCTTTTCCAGGGTTATTTATATCTGTACTGAGTACTGACTATAGTACCAGTAGATTCAAATGCCTTTTACCAATTCACATTTTTACGCCACCCTTCTGAAAATCCACAAATTAAAGATTATTCCTATACTTATAATGGCATTTTAAGGTTATTACCATCTGCATTAGTATTATTATTATTATTATTATTATTATCGTTATTATTATTATTATTATTATTATTATTATTATTACTACTACTAATGCAAGCTTTACACAAATGACATTTGAAAGCTATATTTTCACTTTTAAGCATTAAAGGTCATTCAAAGGAAATGTCATTTTGAAAATAGGATCTATATAATTAGTGTTGTAGAAGTTCCTAACAGAAAATAGTCCACTTCTTTGCTTCTAAGAAGCATTTTTATTTTCTCTTGTGCTTTCTAAGCATATCATATACAGTAAATGAAATGCGGGATCCAAAAAATGACCTTTCTCAGTTGTTGCAGGTCTCTTACTAAGAATGATATCCCAGCTGCACAAGGTGTGGCTAAAATAACAAGACTGTACTTGTAAAAAAGAAACCATACTGCATGAGTTAAAAGGGAATGAGGAACATTGACCTTGGACTATCCTAATATTGTTTTGCAAGTTTCACCCCTCATGCACAGAGCGTTTGCTGTCACACAGCATTCAAAGAAGCTGTATTTTCCTGTACATAGTAAATATGCTTAATTCAAAAGTAGAGCAATGTGTTAATTTAGGATTAGGGTTATTTTAGTTAATTGTACAAAATGGCCACTGAATCTTTCTGTATGTCAAACAAAGCTGATGGGGCAGATGTCACATGCATGTGTGTTTCAGTGGATATAGTGATGTATGTGAGTCAAAGAGATGAATGTCCTGGAAGGCCTTACCCATCAAAAACTAATAAAAATGTGGGAAAAACTTAGATAGTGGTTTGAACTGACCATTGACTCAGCATCCAAATGATAGCAGAAATGGTGTACCAATAATTAAACTGTTAGACAAGTTTTGCATCAAGGTCTTAACATGACAAAGATTTGTGCTAAGATGGTTCCAATGCTTCTCACTGCTGGACAGAAAGAAAATCAAAAGTGAATCTGTACAAACATTTTGGAACAAATTCAAGTGGATTTGCATTTTTTACATAAAGTTATTACCTGTGATGAAGCATGGATCTTCCAGTACTAGAGAGAAAGGTTTTGTGTAGGAGTAGCACCGATTTCCCCGCATGTTCGGTTAGAACAATTGCTATTAAACCTGTATTCAAAAAGGGATAAAATCACTAGAGTCCATACGTGTCAATGTCAGATTCTGATTCTGAAGAGTATTATGTCATTGTACCGGTGGTGCACCCAAGATTTATAATATCAACAATCTGACTCTTCATCTGTATTTAATACTTAACTTTTAAATTAATTAAAGGTTAAGTATTAAATACAGATGAAGAGTGCTCCTGCAAATAGAGTTTTCTTTATCTTACCTCAGATTATCTTCCAGTACTATCCTGAGACAAAACACCATTACATACACTGGAAAACATGATCATCACCAGGAATGAAGTAAGCACATCAAAGCAAATCCAAATTCAAATCCATGTTAATTGTTTTCTGTGATATCAAGAGTGTTATTTTGGAAGATTGGGTACCAAAAGGTGCAAGAGTGGATCAACATTACTGTAAAAATGCTCCTGAAACTTTGTTGGAAAGAATCAGGTGAAAGAGGCCAGACTTGTTGAAAAACTGTTTCATCCTCCATCAGGACAATCCACCAGCCCACACAGCTCTCTCTGTGAATTTTTGGCCAAAAACAAGTTGCAGTGCTAGAAAACCTACCATACTCAACAGACCTTGCACTGTTTTCTTTCCATAAAGTCAAATCTGTACTCAAGGGGACTTGTGTTTCATCAGTTACTGAGATAATGAAA
Organism: Pseudophryne corroboree; assembly: GCF_028390025.1. Taxonomy (NCBI): domain Eukaryota; kingdom Metazoa; phylum Chordata; class Amphibia; order Anura; family Myobatrachidae; genus Pseudophryne; species Pseudophryne corroboree. Next base: position 581,394,557 of record NC_086444.1, on the reverse strand, counting down.
AAAATGGTGGAGCTGTTGTGACAGCTGACAGAGATAATCAGCTACAGCACAGTTTTGACCAATGAAAAATAAGAATGTAGTGATGTGTGGATGCAGAAAGTGAGTACAGAGAATGGAGATAAAATGCACTTAATATAATTAAACATAAATTATATCATCAGTCTCGTTATTTAAAAACCACACCTCGTTTGCACTGTATATTTGTATTCGTGTCATCCCCTGCACTTCTTGATCTATTTTCAGATATGAGATGACTGTAATGTATACATCATAGAGGTACAAAATAAGTGAAAAACATATTTAGTAAATTAGACATCAAATTATCTTTCTTACCCATCAATGGAATCCGCAGTTGTTTCCACAAGGTTGCTCCATACAGCAACATTTTTAATTTTTTGTATTTATTACCTAAATTAAAGTTAAATTCTGACTTTTTTGAATATCTGCTTTTCTCACTACAAAAATGGAGCCCTATTTGTATCAGTTGATTTAGCATAAATGGATACTAGCAGGGCTGTTTCTAGCCAATTTGGCTCCCAGTGCGAGATTTAAAAATGCGCCCCCCCATGACATAAAAAAAATGTGCCCCCCACACACACACCTAGATAAAAAACAACAACTTGCGCGCGCACCCGGCAAGGGGGCGTGGCCTCATCTAAATTGGTGTGGCCTCATTTAAATGGACATGGCCTCATCTGAAAAGACTACCTCACAATCCAGTTTTTGACCCTGCTCCAACAGATCACGACTACCACAGGAAAAAAAATTCTACCATATTAAGCCCCACACAGTAATGCCCCCTGCACCATATGATGCCACACACCACAATGCCCTTGATACATTAAATCCCCACACTACGGCAGGCAAGAGTCCCCATTTCACACATTACGGCAGGTGTCCCCATTTTACACATTGAGAGAAAGAGAGAGAGAGAATACTTACAGAGGCGATTACCGCTCTTCGGCACGCCTCACCAGTCGCTCCTCGCGCCGGCCTTTCCCTCTTCCTAACTTGGATCCCCCTCTGCACTCCGCTCGGGAGGGGGGGGGGGGTTTCGCAGGGTGACGGGGTTGCGTCGTGACGTAACGACGCAACCGCGTCATTCCATAAAACTCCGCCCCCCGAGCAGGTTACTCGGGGAGAAATAGGAGGGGGAAGCAGGGAGCCACAGTTAGTGCCGCGGCGGGCGCCCAGTGCGGTTGCACTGCTCGCCTGCCCCAAGAAACGGCCCTGGATACTAGATGTAAAAACATACACCTAATGCTTTTATTTACATAAATATGCATTTATTTGGCTAATGATCAGTAGTGATCAGCAGACATTAAAAAAAGTAATGATGCATGCCACCTACTACCTATTGCCAGAAAAGATCCTTTTAGTTAGACACACAGACTAAAATCCAAATTTAACCTGTGTGCGACCCCACGCTGAACATGTACCTGCTAGGGTTCTTTATCACACACCTATTACTATAAAATAAAAAGTGATTATTTGAAAGCACAGATGCTGCTGTGTGCTTTATGGGTTTTTTTTAATGAGTGCCCCCTTGTATTTAAGTATATATGTCACAGTTATTTCATTTGGTGACTTATAATTAGAGAATTAATTAGAGATGAGCGGGTTCGGTTTCTCTGAATCCGAACCCGCCAGAACTTCATGTTTTTTTTCACGGGTCCGAGCGACTCGGATCTTCCCGCCTTGCTCGGTTAACCCGAGCGCGCCCGAACGTCATCATGACGCTGTCGGATTCTCGCGAGGCTCGGATTCTATCGCGAGACTCGGATTCTATATAAGGAGCCGCGCGTCGCCGCCATTTTCACACGTGCATTGAGATTGATAGGGAGAGGACGTGGCTGGCGTCCTCTCCATTTAGATTATAAGAGACTGAGAGAGATTTACTGGAGCTGACTAGGAGGAGTACTGTTACTGTAGAAGTGTAGAGACTGAGTGGAGAGAGTTTACTAGTGAGGACAGTGCAGTTTACTTTATAATCCGTTCTCTGCCTGAAAAAAGCGATACACAGCACACAGTGACTCAGTCACATACCATATCTGTGTGCACTGCTCAGGCTCAGGCCAGTGTGCTGCATCATCTATTATCTATATATAATATTATATATATCTGTCTGACTGCTCAGCTCACACAGCTTATAATTGTGGGGGAGACTGGGGAGCACTACTGCAGTGCCAGTTATAGGTTATAGCAGGAGCCAGGAGTACATAATATATTATATAGTGAGTGACCACCAGACACACAGTGCAGTTTATTTAATATATCCGTTCTCTGCCTGAAAAAAGCGATACACACAGTGACTCAGTCAGTCACATACCATATCTGTGTGCACTGCTCAGGCTCAGGCCAGTGTGCTGCATCATCTATATATATTATATATCTGTCTGACTGCTCAGCTCACACAGCTTATAATTGTGGGGGAGACTGGGGAGCACTACTGCAGTGCCAGTTATAGGTTATAGCAGGAGCCAGGAGTACATAATATTATATTAAAATTAAACAGTGCACACTTTTGCTGCAGGAGTGCCACTGCCAGTGTGACTAGTGACCAGTGACCTGACCACCAGTATATATAATATTAGTAGTATACTATCTCTTTATCAACCAGTCTATATTAGCAGCAGACACAGTACAGTGCGGTAGTTCACGGCTGTGGCTACCTCTGTGTCGGCACTCGGCAGCCCGTCCATAATTGTATATACCACCTAACCGTGGTTTTTTTTTCTTTCTTTATACATACATACTAGTTACGAGTATACTATCTCTTTATCAACCAGTCTATATATTAGCAGCAGACACAGTACAGTGCGGTAGTTCACGGCTGTGGCTACCTCTGTGTCGGCACTCGGCAGCCCGTCCATAATTGTATATACCACCTAACCGTGGTTTTTTTTTCTTTCTTTATACATACATACTAGTTACGAGTATACTATCTCTTTATCAACCAGTCTATATTAGCAGCAGACACAGTACAGTGCGGTAGTTCACGGCTGTGGCTACCTCTGTGTCGGCACTCGGCAGCCCGTCCATAATTGTATATACCACCTAACCGTGGTTTTTTTTTCTTTCTTTATACATACATACTAGTTACGAGTATACTATCTCTTTATCAACCAGTCTATATATTAGCAGCAGACACAGTACAGTGCGGTAGTTCATGGCTGTGGCTACCTCTGTGTCGGCACTCGGCAGCCCATCCATAATTGTATATACCACCTAACCGTGGTTTTTTTTTCTTTCTTTATACATACATACTAGTTACGAGTATACTATCTCTTTATCAACCAGTCTATATTAGCAGCAGACACAGTACAGTGCGGTAGTTCACGGCTGTGGCTACCTCTGTGTCGGCACTCGGCAGCCCGTCCATAATTGTATATACCACCTAACCGTGGTTTTTTTTTCTTTCTTTATACATACATACTAGTTACGAGTATACTATCTCTTTATCAACCAGTCTATATATTAGCAGCAGACACAGTACAGTGCGGTAGTTCACGGCTGTGGCTACCTCTGTGTCGGCACTCGGCAGCCCGTCCATAATTGTATATACCACCTAACCGTGGTTTTTTTTTCTTTCTTTATACATACATACTAGTTACGAGTATACTATCTCTTTATCAACCAGTCTATATTAGCAGCAGACACAGTACAGTGCGGTAGTTCACGGCTGTGGCTACCTCTGTGTCGGCACTCGGCAGCCCGTCCATAATTGTATATACCACCTAACCGTGGTTTTTTTTTCTTTCTTTATACATACATACTAGTTACGAGTATACTATCTCTTTATCAACCAGTCTATATATTAGCAGCAGACACAGTACAGTGCGGTAGTTCACGGCTGTGGCTACCTCTGTGTCGGCACTCGGCAGCCCGTCCATAATTGTATATACCACCTAACCGTGTTTTTTTTTTCTTTCTTTATACATACATACTAGTTACGAGTATACTATCTCTTTATCAACCAGTCTATATATTAGCAGCAGACAGAGTGTTTAGTGCCGCCGCTCACCTTGTCAGCAATCGGCGTACGAGGTTACATCCAGAAAATGTGGAGAAGATGATGTTCATTAAAATGAATTATAATCAATTCCTTCGCGGAGACATTGACCAGCAGCAATTGCCTCCACAAAGTACACAGGGAGCTGAGATGGTGGATTCCAGTGGGGACGAATTGATAATCTGTGAGGAGGGGGATGTACACGGTGATATATCGGAGGGTGAAGATGAGGTGGACATCTTGCCTCTGTAGAGCCAGTTTGTGCAAGGAGAGATTAATTGCTTCTTTTTTGGGGGGGTCCAAACCAACCCGTCATATCAGTCACAGTCGTGTGGCAGACCCTGTCACTGAAATGATGGGTTGGTTAAAGTGTGCATGTCCTGTTTTGTTTATACAACATAAGGGTGGGTGGGAGGGCCCAAGGACAATTCCATCTTGCACCTCTTTTTTCTTTTCTTTTTCTTTGCATCATGTGCTGATTGGGGAGGGTTTTTTGGAAGGGACATCCTGCGTGACACTGCAGTGCCACTCCTAGATGGGCCCGGTGTTTGTGTCGGCCACTAGGGTCGCTAATCTTACTCACACAGTCAGCTACCTCATTGCGCCTCTTTTTTTCTTTGCGTCATGTGCTGTTTGGGCCACTAGGGTCGCTTATCTTACTCACACAGCGACCTCGGTGCAAATTTTAGGACTAAAAATAATATTGTGAGGTGTGAGGTATTCAGAATAGACTGAAAATGAGTGTAAATTATGGTTTTTGAGGTTAATAATACTTTGGGATCAAAATGACCCCCAAATTCTATGATTTAAGCTGTTTTTTAGTGTTTTTTGAAAAAAACACCCGAATCCAAAACACACCCGAATCCGACAAAAAAAATTTGGTGAGGTTTTGCCAAAACGCGTTCGAACCCAAAACACGGCCGCGGAACCGAACCCAAAACCAAAGCACAAAACCCGAAAAATTTCAGGCGCTCATCTCTAGAATTAATACAACAAAAATGGGACATGGTCATTTAAAGAGAATCCCAATTTATATTTGAAGCAGGCACCGTAAGATCTGAACTCTCCATCAATAGTAACAACTAGTTAAAAAGAGGCACCCTTTTTTGCAAAAAAATAGCTTCCCCTCTTTAAAATGAACCTGTACCATTTATATTGTTGACGTACTGTAGGTGATACTGAACCACTGTTAGAATGAGCTGTAGTAGTGATTCTCAAACTCGTTCCTGAGGACACTAAACAGTTCATGTCTTCTATGTCACCTAGCAGTTACATAGGTGTATTCATTACTCACTGACACATTTTAAAAATCCATAGGTGGAGCTAATTACTTCACTTGTGATTCTATGAAGAGACTCATCAAACAATTCTGTTGGGTCCTGAGGACCGACTTTGAGAAACTATGAGCTATAGTAGTGTTTATTGGGTGTAGATCAGGTCAACAGTGGTTAAGGTTGAAAGGGTCAAAAGGTCAACATTACAATGGTCGTCACAAAAATTGTTGATGCATGTTTTTTTTTTTTTTGCTATGTCTTGTTCAGTAGAAAAGTTGATACTTGACACACTTTGGACAAGGTGACTTGCTCTGCTACCACTGCACTCACTACAATTCCCAATCATAGTCCACATGGATAGTAATTCAAGCAATTTTGGGAAAACATGAAAAATCCAAAAAAGATGTGTCTGTAAGCACAGTCGACCTTTTATCTGTTGACCTTTTGTACCTGTCAACCTAATATATGTCAACCATATGTGGGGGATTTTTATGGCATCACTAGGCCAAAGGTTTCTTATTGATAAATTCAGAAAAGAAATCTAAATTTATGTCAATTCTGATTACCATCCTTAGAGTCAGTTATGTGGTGTTGGGATAGGTTGTGCTTCCATATTTTAAGATTGGCAGTCACCAGATCTAGTTTATCCTATCACCTTGACTATAAATAATTACATTTGGTCCTGGATCACCAACCCGAGGCACCCATGCAGGTGCCTCAAGGCACCCCAAGGTGCCATGGAACCCAGTTTGAGAACCACTGAGTGGCTTCTAATTGAGTGTGAGAAGCCATATTGATTGGTAATCAGTGTTTACACTTCATGTGCAAAATTTGTACCATGAAGTTTACTGACACTTTTTTTGTATTCTATATTATTTACTATTATATGAATATTTATGTTATTACTACGAGTTGTTTGGTTTGTTAGGAGAAATACAAAAAGCATGTTTAACCAATGGTACATATAATTAGTATATTCACAGATTATCAGGGACCAAAGTGATTATATTACTTTGGTAAATTTAACTACACTTGAATCTGGCACATTATTCTGTTATACTGCCAAGGAAAAGCCTTTTTAAACAAAAGCAAATTGTATGTAGCAGAGTTTTAAATTGCTTTTAATTTTATGAATAACAGTTTTTTTTTTTTCTAAGAACACCTGTCAAAGTATGCATAATTAATGTGTCTAAGTATTTATTTAACTTTTTTCCCCTGGGGGCATTTGTATTTGGCAGTCAACAGTTTTACAAAGTTGCAATGACTGATAAAATTGTCTCTAGGGAAATATATGCCTGTCAAAGGAAAATGCAAAATATGTGTTCAATGAGAAATTGAGACGCAAAAGCTGAATACAAACAAACCCACAAAAACTGTTCTTTAAGGATTTTTTTTAATGAGCTTACTTTATTGACAGCCAGAACTTATATATTACACAAGTGTACTATACTGTAGTTTCAACATCAAAGTTAATAAACTTAAAACACATACACAGAAATAATTGATAAGAATGAATTTTATTACATAGACTTTGATTAGGTGTTGCACCTGTAAAATGGACAAAGCAATATTAAGGACTAGGGCTTTTTGAAAGATTCAAATTATAAACTATTCACACAAATAATAAAGTGTTTTAGATTTTTATTTTTTTAGCAGCAAAATCACATCAATCATAAAAATTGTATTAATGCATTTCTTTATTTTCAAAGAAAATTTACTTAATCACATTACTGCAATATACTTTACATAGTTCAAAATAAAAATTTATGACCACTATACAAAAGGTTTTGTCATTTATGCTACACAACTGTCATCTGAATTGCACATTTACTAAATAGATTTAACATTGATCTAATGTCTTTCTTGTGGGGAATTTCATTAGTTCCTGTAAATACTATAGCACAATTTGACTGATTGATCCAGGTAATTACTCCAATTGCCATTTTACTGACTGACAGGATATTTTTTAACTTTATGAGGATTTACTGTATTTGCAATTGTCTCATTGGGGTATTGCTTTACATTTCACAGAAATAACACAAAAATTAATGAAAGGATGAATTTACAGTAATTAATGTTTTTACCGTTACCATATAATTATACTTTGAAGGATTAGTTTGGTTTTTACAAGCTCCTTTGGACAATCTGAAAGTCTTGAATCAGCTTTACCCTATTTCAAACAAACAAACAAATGAAAGCGAAGTATTATGTAAAGTGGTACATGCAACGTACAGTATATCAGCACCAGTAGAAAGTGTATTACTAAATCTTTATTATAAATACATGTTAAAATATTTTGTAGCATAAATATCATTTAATAACACAGTCCAAACACAATATAAACAAAATACACAAATGTAATAGTGTGCACATATAGATTGATAGTAACATACATTTCAGGTCTCTATATTAGATACTGTAAATAAATGTTGGGTTCTAAAACATAGATGTGAATAAAAGGGTGTTAATGTGTAGAAATTTAAGTAAACAACTCAGAGAATAAGTGATGAAGGCAAAATATGCAAAAGAATACAAAAATAAAGAAGAATAGGAAGAAAATGTAAAAACGATACCACAAATCTAAACCTCTACACAGTATAAAATAAATCTAAATCGCTACATAGTATAAAATAAAGGCCTCTAAAGTCATCTGTCAGTTTTTTCGGGTTATTCTCAAGAAATACTGGAGGATTTTGATGTAGTTCTCACAATTCTATAGAGCATTTGTTGAGGTAGGTTTAGGTGTATTAAAATCATTAAAATCCATCCAGTGGTTCTCGAGATTAGCCTGAACAAACAGACATATATCTACAGGGGACTAGAGATGCTATATAGAGAAGGGAGGAGGGGTGTGGCCTGCTGAATTCCTTGCTGGACGTGTCTCTCGGGGCTCCTGCAGGTGTTCAGGGGACCTCCATTTTTATCTTGGAGCTCTCCTGAGTGCCCACTTACTTACCCCCCACCTTGCACTCCCTTTTGCAGCTGGTCCTGGGGGCTGCGACTTGCTGACTTCAACCTCAGCCACCTCAGGAAGGTGTAGCCATGGGCTCAAGTGGTGGGTGACTGTGGAGGTCCAACCAGCAAACTACTCCTGAATACTATTCCCTTTTTGGTGAGTGGCTGGTTGAATCACTGTTTCCAGCTGGCTCTGGAAGATGCTGAAAGGAGAAGCTTGGGGCTGGGGTCCATCTAGTGCAGGGAAGCCACTGTCTGACATTGGAGGGCTGATAATACAGTGGGTGATAGCATGACTGTACTCAGCCTGAGATGGTCAGTCAGCCCCAGTTCATCAATTGATATAGCCCAGGATCTGCCAGCTATAGACTACCTTTTTATTAATAGTGGATGTTGAGAGCAGGAGTTTTGTGGCTGTCAATGCCCTAGATCCCTACACCTGTTATTTTGAAAATCTTAAAAGACCTCGGTTAAAAAGGCTATCACTGTAAAGCCAACATTGCTCCCATGTGATGCCTGGTAGGTTGCTAGGTAATAATAAAGGACTAATGTCATAATGAGTCTGATCAATCCTTGGGAATAAAAAAAATAGTGTATCCAAATATACCATGGTAGTGGATAGTGTTAAAACAATTTCCTGTGGGTATATTTACTAAAGTGTAGGTTTTTAGAAGTGGAGATGTTACCTATAGCAACCAGTCAGATTCTACTTATCATTCATCTAGCAACTTCTAGAAGATAATAGTTAGAATTTGACTTGTTGCTTTGGACAACATCTCTACTTCTAAAAACCTGCACTTTACTGAATATATCCCCTCCTCTTGGTAAAAATGACTAAAAGGTCATGACATTTGGAGAAGTAGAATCTGTATAATGATATGTTCAGAGATCTGCTTTCCCATGTTATGCCATAGCAGAGGATGTGGGAAGAGAGTCTCCAAACAAAGACACATTGAATGAAGACAGGTGCAGTGTCTGCTATCAGTGTCCAATATGCTGACATCCTTTATGTAAGGTGCAGTTCAGGGTTGTTTAGCAAAATTTCCCCTAATGAGAGTGCACAGAAATAATGAAGTAGAGGTAAATGGGAAGTTTTTCCAATTGTGATCAAGGTGTGTGGTTGTAATGTATACAATGTGTGTGGTTGTAATGTATACAATGTGTGCACAAAGGTACCGCGAGGAGGACACAACCCATGTTCATGGAAGCTCCATGTGAAATGCAGTTGTTGTTCTTCCATAGGATGATATAGTGATATGTTAGAATCTCAACATATTATCCCTGGTGGCCCAGCTGTGATTTACTCATGGTTGCAGCAGGTCCAGCTCAGCTTCTGTGTCCTGGCAGTCATGTGATTATAACTTCTGGGTCAACCTTCAAACCTCCACCACTATGGTAAGTATTCTCCCCTAACTCTAGCTCTCACTCTAGAGCCTAATCCTACCCACCGAAGCCTAACCCTCACATAGCCCATCCTAAATTTGATATTCTGATAATAGAAACATAGAATGTGACAGAAGATAAAAACCACTTGGCCCATCTAGTCTGCCCATTTTTTAAATTTTGGTAACCTCAACCCTATTTGATCATTAGTTCTTTGTAAAGATACTCTTATGTCTATCCCAAGCATGTTTAAATTGCTGTACTGTCTTAGCCTCTACCATTTCAGATTGTAGGCTATTCCACTATACCACTACCCTTTCTGTAAAGTAAATTTCCTCAGGTTTCCTTTAAACTTTTCAACCTTTCAATGTGTGTCATTGTGTTATTCTAATATTTATTTACCTTTGAAAAATGTCTCCCACCTGTATAGTTGATATATTTGAAATTCCCCCATTTCTCTTCTCTGCTCCAAACTGTACATATTAAGATTTTTAATCTTTCTGAGTAAGTTTTATGCTGTAGGCTATGCATTTTTAGTTTTCCTTCTTTGTACAGTCTTTAATATATTTATTTCCTTCAGAAGATATGGCCTCCAGAACTTAACATAGTATTCTAGATGAGGCCGTACCAATGACCTATAGTATACAGTGGTATTATTACTTCTAACTTTCTGCTACTGATTCCTCTCCCTAAGCAACCAAGCATCTGGCTTGCCATGCTCATTGCTTTGTTACATTGTTAGCTTGCTTTTACGTCATCTGAAATAGTGACTCCTAGATAACTTTCCTCCTCAGTAGTTTCCATTATAGTGCTGTTAATACTATTTATAGCCTTTAGGTTTTTGAGACGCAAGTGCATGATTTTGCATTTTTTGGCATTAAACTGTATTTGCCATGTTCTTGACCATTCCTCTCATTTACCTAGATCCTCAATCATTTGTTTCACATCTCCTGGTGTGTCTACCCTATTGCATACTTTTGTGTAATCTGCAAAAAGGTATACTTTCCCTTTGATACCATTTACAATGTCCCTAACAAAGATATTAAAAGCAGTGGTCCTAGTATAGATCCCTGGGGTACACCACTTGCAACCTTTCCCTCCTGAGACAGTACTCCATTTACTGCAATGTTCTGTTTTCTATCCTGCAATCATGTTCTTATCTATTCAGCCATCTTAGAATCAAAACCCATGCTTTCAAGTTTATTTAGCAGTCTGAGTTGCAGGGCCATGTCAAAAGCCTTATTGAAGTCTAGATATGCTACATTGACAGCCCCTCCATCATCTATTATTTTAGTCACCAGTGAAAAAATAAATAAATATTTGTTTGACATTAATTCCCCTCATTAACCTCATTAAATCCATGCTGTTTGGGTTCATGTAAATTGCAGAATTTGAGATATTTCACAAGTCTTACTTCTAATAGTGTTTCCATCAATTTCCCTACTGCTGATGTAAGGCTCACTGATTGATAGTTGCTTGTCTCTTCCTTGCTTCCACTTTTGTGCAGTGAGACTACCTGCACTATTTTCCATTCCTCTGGACATACTCTTGAAGCTAATGACTGGTTAAATAATTCTGTTAATGGTGTTACCAGCACTTCTTTAAGCTATTTTAGTATACTTGGATGTATCCCATCCGGCCCCATTGATTTGTTCACTTTCAGTTCTAAGAGTTCTGTTAGGACCTTTCCTCTGTAAATGTACTTGTATCTAACTCATTTTTATGACTGTTCTTACAACTTAACTGTGGCCTCTTTCCCTTTCTTTTTGTAGTGAGTACTCAGCATAAACAATTATTTAAATGATCTGCAAATGCCTTGTCTCCTTCGACCAGACTCTCACTTTCTGTTTTAAGTCTTATTATCCTTCTATCTACTTTTCTCCTGTCACCTAAATACCTAAAAAAAGCTTTGCCCCATTTTCCAACTGACTGGATCATTTTCTCCTCAGCCTGTGCCTTTGCACATCTGATTATCTTCTTAGCCTTTTTGCCCCTGAAAATATACTCCTATTTATTATCACTTTTTTGAGTCTGCTTATATTTCCTAAAGGCCATCTTTTTTTGCTTGCACACTATTTGATACTTCTTTTGTAAAATTATCTGGCATCCTTTTCCTAGTGATTTTCCTAACCCTTTTGATACAAAGGTCTATTGCTTGTAGTATTGCACTTTTTAATTGTACCCATCTCTCCTGCATGATGTCTCTCCCAGACCCAGCCCTATCCACAATTTCCTGTACTGCGAGGAGTCATGGCATTTTTTAAGGTTAGCTTCAGTGACCCACACCTGTCAAAGAAGCCGCTGCTGTAGTGGGTAAGAACCATTGCTGCCGGGGGAGGTCAGAGCCGCTGCCGCCTATTTAAAGTATGAAGGGCAACTATGCTGTTTTTAGAACAGGGCACCAAAATGTCTAGTTATGGCACTGATGTTGCCCGTTAACATTTTAACAATGTTGCCATGATAAATGTTGACTATCGGTTGTCAACATTATGAATGTCGACTTTGTAATTGTCAATCTTTTAATTACTTTCTGTATTTTATTTGTATGTGTTTTACTTTCATTACAGACCATAAAGTTCATAAGAGCTTTCATTTTTTTAGAGGTTTTCTTTTTTTCAAGCAGTTACATAATTTAAGATGAAGACTTATTTAAGAGAAAGAGTCAGTGGCTTAATAGACTCACACAGCACAAGAAAAGAATGAACAGAGATACAAGTCAACAAAATGCAAACACAGTGCAAAAAGAAATCCCAAATTATATAGATACAGAGCCCAGATACTGGGGGTTATTCACGTTTGTTAGCAAACCAAAAAAGCACACAACTGAACAAAACCATGTTGCACTGCATATGGGGCAGATGAAACGTGCAGAGAGATTTAGATATGGGTGGGTTATATTGTTTCTGTGCAGTGTAAATACTGGCTGCTTTATTTTTACACTGCAATTTAGATTTCAGTTTGAACACATTCCACCCACCCACCCAAATCTAACTCTCTCTGCACATATTATATCTGCCCCACCTGCAGTGCACATGGTTTTGCCCAGTTGCTTGCTTTTTTGGTTTGCTAAAGAACCTGAATAAGGCCTACTATAGGTAAATTTACTAAGAATCGTATCTCACCCATGTTTGTCAGAGATAAAACACGGGTGGGATCATTTAGTTTTTTTAAAATGAAATACAGAAATTTACTTTGTTCATATTGATCTCGCAAGGGGACACGCTGCCGGGATGGGATGCCACTGTTGGTATGGTGGCAGCCAGCATCCCATCTGCTGGGATATCATATGTATTCCAGAACATACACGTATAACAATCAGAAATCATTGAACTATTGAAATTCTATCTTAATTATGTATTATTTTGAAGGAAAAGTTTTAATAGTCATTTTCTTCTGCCAAGCTATATTAGGGTGTCTGTATACATTACTGAATTTCAATCAATTAGGTAATTCATGTCTTTTTTCTTACGAAAAATGTAATCATTAAATTAATTTAATCTCAAATGACAACATAGGCAGAAAGTCACTGTCAAATTGACTGACATTTTATTTCTCTTGTCTTGGCTAATTTAAAATTATAATTACATTTTAAAATATATTCTTATTATCATTTATACTTAAGGCATTTTCTGAAATAGACTTAGAAGTAATAAAACATGCGAAAAAAAGATTTAATACTTCTGTATGAGTAAGGTTGCACCTGAAATATTGATGAAAACTATGTTCCCGTTTTTACTGATTTAAATAATATATTTAATTAGAAACATGTATGATGTCTAGCTATTGACTGTAAATATAAATAGTCAACATTGATTTTGCTGAACACATTTAAAATATCTCTCCAATATACAGTAACTGAATAAATAATCCAGTATTCTTGGTGAAAGAATTGACAGTGAAGGTTAAATAAGTTTAGCAGATCAGGGTTTTTCAAATAAATCATGTAGCATTACATTTCATTGCAGTCTATTACAGTTTGTCAGAGCTATAATCCAGTATCAGAGGATGCTTTGCATTTAATATTCATAAATTAAAACAGTACTAAATTTCTACATTTCTAATTTACCAGAACTAATACAATAATTATCAGTTTATTGATTGAACTAGGTGAACAAAAAGGGTGTTACAAAATACTAACATTTCTCCTGCAGAATGTTTTTCTTTGTAAGAAGTATTTTTGTAGAAACAAAATACAATGGCACAATAGGTTCCAGAGTCATATTATAAAGCTGAAACCTTTCATTTTAGCTCATTGGTACTTTAAATACATTTATAGATGTTAAAATGGATGGATAAGACTTCCGGTTCCGGCCTCATGCTGCAAACAGCGTAGTTGCTGAGCTCCCGGGACCTGCCCGACAATTTATACCATTACAAGGCTCTCTGCAGCCTCTTTGGACTCGGGCCACCAACGTTCCCCTCCTCCTGCACTCAGAGCGTTCTCCGGCTCCGTTCTCAGCGGCTGACGCTCTCCGGACCTCACCTCTGCTGATGAGCTGTGTCCGCCGGCGCTTCTCTCCTCCTGCACTTGGAGCGCCCTCCGGCTTTGTTCGAAGCGGCTGACGCGCTCCGGACCTCACCTCTGCTGATAAGCTGTGTCCGCCGACGCCTCTCTCCTCCTACACTCGGAGCGCCCTTCGGCTCTGTTCTCAGCGGCTGACACGCTGCAGACCACATTTCTGCTAGTGAGCTCTGTCCACTGGCACCTACCTACACAGCTACCGCGCTGCCTCCCAGAGCTCTCATCTACCTCTAAACAGCACTCTATGACTCCACTCCCCACAGCTGCCACGCTACATCTCGGAGCTCCCCTCTGCCTGTGAGCGTATTTTTGTTTTTGTTTTTTTTTTGTTTTGTTTCTTCCAGCTCTACTCTCCAGGATCACACTCCTTGACAGTGCTTCCCTCTGCAGCCTGCTGGTGAACTATAATAGTGCCTGCGGCTCTCCTGGCACATATCTTGTTGCCTCTACTGTTGCTAAGGGTAACCACTGCTGTATTCTCCAGCGCATGGAGAAATTCCTGGCGCCGTCCGCTTCTAATAAATCACAGTCTACCCGGCAAGAGAAACGCAGGGCTGATTCTAATATGGCCCCAGGCACGACCACTCCGCCTGCTTCTCCTGCTCCTAAGAAGACTGCCTGCGACCCAGACTGCTCCAATAATCCTCAGGTGTGTCGTCCCCCAGACTCTCCCATCACTTACTTAGACATGGTAGATGCAATAAAACACACTATGGGCCCTTATTAACACAAGCAGTGTCTGATATTTCTGCACAGCTACAGCAATTATCTCATAGGGTCACTACCACTGAATCTCACTGGGTAAGCTGGCCCATGATGTGTCTGATGTACAGCACGATGTGGTTAGACTGCAAAAAGAAAATTATCAACTTTGGAATAAGTTGGACAATATAGAAAACAGGTCCAGGAGAAATAATGTAAGAATTGTAGGTCTCCCCGAATCTGTCAAGGGTCCTGACCTGGAATCATTTGTACGATCCACTTTGCCGTCTCTTCTACATATTACAGAGGAATGCAAAGACATGGTTATTGAAAGAGTGCATAGGATTGGCCCCACTCCCCGCTCTGATGATGCTCGCCCTAGGGTTGTCATCTTCAGATGTCTCAACTACCTTCACAAGCTGGCTATTTGGAATGCCTCTCGGAGCCAACGCCCTCTTATGTGGAACAAAGTGAAGCTTTTGTTGTTTCAAGATTTCTCAGCAGAATTAACCCGTGCTAGAAAAGCTTTTGCTCCTGTTTGTGCTCGCCTGGCCCGAGAAAAGAAAAAATTTGCATTACTCTATCCGGCTAGGCTTCGTATTTATGTGGATGACAAGTTTTATGACTTCCAGAACCCCTCTGATGCAGATGCATTTCTCCGCGATATGGATATGGCCTCGCATGCTGACATTTCTGACCCTGTCTCCTCTCAGATCTGACAGACGGCATGAACACCCCTCCTTGAATCTCACTGAGCCTTCCTGAGTGTTCACCACCCTGTTCCAGTCCAGTTATATATTTTGCAGTCTCATAATGTTTTGCATTGTTATCCTGTACTCTATTGTTATTCCTCTATGCTCACATAGTAACATATATTCCCGTCTGCTGTTTCCTTGTGTAGCAGTATTGAATACTGCTATGATTTAGGCTTTGTAGGAATAATTCCTTTTTTTTTTCTCTTTTTTTTTTTCCTCCTCACTCTCATGGGACACTAGCTGGTGTTTTAGTCTCTAACCACTTTTCTTTATGTCTTCATCTTCTTAAGCTACACTTGACGTATATATCTAGATTGCGTGTTGTTTCTCTCACAGGCTCCCGTCTATGACTTCTATTTCTTATACTATGCGCATATCGGTGGATACCCCGTTTCCTCCCTGTCAATACCGGGCAATCCCTGGGACACCCATCTTCTTTTTTATTTTTTTTATTTACATCTGACTGTCTGATCATGTTCGATGACCTGAAGTCTCTATGCAATGCATACATGGATTACTTTGGGTCCCTTGTTGGACCGTTTCTCTTTGTTGTTCTATTGTTATTTGTTGTCTGTCATTTTCTTCTTCTACTTTCTTTACTGACACCTTCTGACACCATTTTTTTTCTTTTTCTATACATGGCTGCATGATTTTCTAGCAACGCTTTTCTCTCATAATATTGACTATGTCTGTTTCCCGCCTTAGAATTGGCTCATTGAACGTGGGGGGAATTAATTCACCTGCTAAAAGACGTAAAATCCTTTTGTACTTGACTAAACAAAAATTAGACGTGGCCTACTTACAAGAGACCCATCTTACTGATGTAGAATCTAAAAAATTGTTTATGATGGGTTGGTCGTTGGTAGCGGCAGCACCGTTCACTTCCAAGAAGAGAGGTGTGGCGATTTTAGCCAGGAAATCCATTGCTCTACATGTATCACACTCATTCCCTGATCCTAATGGCCGATTTCTCATTGTACATATTGTTTTAGGTTCCCTACAATTTTGTTTATGTAATGTTTATGCACCAAATGGTTACCAGAAATCTTTTTTCAGTACTTTAATAGCAAAACTTAGCTCTTCCATGCATGAAGGCTTGATTATTGGGGGTGATTTCAACCTAGTCTCCTCACTATTTCTGGACCGGTCCAATCCTTCCAGCAAATCTTCCCCTCTTCCCAAATTTGGAGTTCCTCATTTTGCAGCTAGTCTGCAAACTTTAGATGTTTGGAGAGCATTTAACCCAACAGAAAAGGAATACACTTGTCTTTCGGCAGCCCACAATACTTTATCGAGAATTGATTATTTTTTCCTTTCACACTCACTCTTCCCTGATGTTTTAGACACATCTATTGAAACTATCATAATTTCAGACCACGCTCTTCTCTGGTTTGATCTTAACCTATCTAAAGATACTACATATCCCAGATATTGGAAGTTTCCTTCCCATCTCACCCGCTCCCAAAAATTTTGTGATAAACTTAAGGAGGCATGGAGGGATTACTCTGAGACCAATGTTTCCCACGCAACCTCAGATCCCCCCCTCTTTTGGCAAATGGCCAAGGCGGTTTTACGAGGAATGATTATTTCATATTACTCAATTAACAAAAAGTCTTTAGCCTCTACATATTTATCCCTCCAAACTGCATTAACGTCTGCCTTCCAAGACTTTAAATAGAACCCCTCCCCAGGTAATAAGATTTTATATCAGCAAGCCAGGACACACTTTGATGAACACCTTAATAATTTAGGTAACCGCCACTTATTCCATGTCAACTTCAGATATCACAAATATGGTAATAAAACTGGCAGACTGTTGACTAATTTGCTCAATGGAACTAGGGCTCCTATGTTGATTCACCCCTTGACCATTGAGGAAGGTCTCACTACCAGCAATAATCAACAAATTGCAGAAGTTATGCATTACTTTTACAGCTCCCTTTATTCATTCCCTTCTACAATACCACTTTTGGACACTGCCACTGATAACTTTGTAACACCGACCCCTTCTTGGATATACCCATCCCTCCCTCAAGTCCCGCATTCGGCCTTACTCTCCCTGACCACTCCTATTACTCTTACTGAAGTCACAAACACTATTCAACATTTAAAACCTGCCAAAGCTCCCGGCCCAGATGGATACTCTGGGGAATTCTACAAATTGCTTGCTCCTGAGATAGCGAATACTTTAGTTTCATTCTATAACCACATTCTCTCTGTTAAGTCTGTCC
The DNA here is from genome assembly GCF_028390025.1 of Pseudophryne corroboree. Lineage (NCBI taxonomy): Eukaryota > Metazoa > Chordata > Amphibia > Anura > Myobatrachidae > Pseudophryne > Pseudophryne corroboree. The sequence goes on along the minus strand of NC_086444.1, from coordinate 581,376,723 downwards.
CATTATATTTTAATTCTGCTCTCATTAAACTTCTCCCTAAACCAGATAGAGATCTCTCTAACCCAGGTTCCTATCGACCCATCTCCCTTTTAAATCTAGATTACAAAATTCTTACAAAAATTATTGCTGATAGACTCAAGCATATACTCCCCCTAATAATACACCCAGATCAAACCGGGTTTATCACAGGTCGTCATTCGGCGGTTAATGTTCGTAGGGTCTTCTCAGCTATCCAACACCTTGCAAATACCAAATCTTGTGATGCTAACATTATCCTGGCCTTGGATGCTGAGAAGGCCTTCGACATGGTTCTATGGCCACACTTATATGACACATTATTGAAATTTGGATTTCCCTCTTCCTTTATATCTACAATCGATTCACTATATACAGGTTCCACCTCCCAAATTTCTTGTAATGGTCTCCTTTCATCACCCTTTCGTATTGCTCGAGGTACAAGACAAGGTTGTCCCCTCTCCCCCCTTTTGTTTGCTTTAGCGATCGAACCTCTCGCAGTTGCCATTCGTGCCTCCCCGGATATCTCTGGTGTGCAGATAGGCCCGTTAGAATTGAAAATATCAATGTTTGCTGATGATATGCTTTTATTTCTTTCACATCCAACAACTTCTGTTCCCAATGTTTTAAATCTCATTTCTGCCTTCGGTAAGGTTGCAGGTCTCAAGATAAATATATCCAAATCTGAGGTTCTCCCTATTTCTGGTTCCCGGGAACTGATTCATTCTATCCCTTCTCTGTCTAGGTTTCAAAATGCAGGTGACAGCCTTAAATATCTAGGTATACATATCTCCCTTTCTGACTCTCTTACCTACAAAGTCAACTATACATCGGCTCTAACCAAAATATCTACTCTTCTTACAATTTGGCAAGACCTCCCTCTTTCTATGCTAGGCAGAATAGCAATCATTAAAAGTATAATCTTCCCCAAACTATTTTACCTTATCCAAATGTTACCTCTTTCTCTGACTCCCTCTAACTTCGTTTCTTTTGATCGATTGATCGCCAAATTTATTTGGAAACAAAAACGAGCTAGAATATCACTCTCAAAACTTCAAGCTTTAAGGCAAAACGGAGGTTTAAAACTTCCGAATTTACGTTTATACTCCTTATCTATTTTATACCATTATATTAGTGATTGGCTGTTGCACACCTCCTCATACACTGACATACAGTTGGATAGTGCTCTCTTTTACCCATACTCTCCAAGTGCTCTTCTACACTCACAACGATCAGATATCCCCCCTAATATACTTAATCATGTTATTTTTAAAGATACTTACAAGGCGTGGCTCTCCATCAACAGAAAATTAAACAGGGATTTTTGTGCCTCCCCATATATAACCATATGGGGAAATCCGAACTTCCCACCATCTTTGTCAAATCCCCTCTTTGTTTGCTGGAAGAATAAAGGCCTATCTCTCATATCCAAAGTCTTTGATCCAGGTGGTGCTGTGCTTCCATTTTCTATACTTCAGACTATTTATGACATACCCAGTAACCAATTCTTTATGTACTTACAGACTCGTCATTTTGCACTTTCTATAAGACCTATTGCTCTACTATCTAGAGCTCCGGATTTTCTGGTATCTTTGCTTCACTTACAGACCCGTACACCTTACAAAACCTCTCACTTATATTCTAAACTCCTTCCTGACCCTGCCACTACATCTCAACTCATGGTTTATAACTCCTGGCATCAAGATATTCCTTCGTTGACCTCTCCCACTGATATTTTTAGTAATTTTACCCCGGCTATTAACTATCTCCAATCTGCATACTTACAGGAAGTCCACTATAGAACCATCCATAGGGCATATATTTCTCCTGCTCAGAGAAGCCATATGGTACCTGACGAAACAGGAGCTTGTCCGAAATGCACTCTCCAGCCAGCTAAATTTATACACTGTATTTGGTCCTGTGGTAAAATTAAGAAATTCTGGCATAAAGTTATTGGATTCATTAACAAAATTTTTCAAATACATGTAATCCCTGATGTCCTAGCTTGCCTGTTTGCTAATTTCTCCAACTGGGATCTCAGCCCTCATAGATCAGAATGTCACCCACTCCTCACCGTAATAGTTACAGTTGCACGGAAGGTGATTCTGTTACATTGGATTTCTAAATCAAGTCCGGCTCTCTCTGAAGTTCTTCAGAAATTACTTCAATTGCTTTATTTTGATAGGAAATCTTTATTTCCTCACACTGAATTGGGCTTTTCTAAATTCTTTACTAAATGGAATCCATATATTAATTCATTATCGCCTTTAGATAAAGAAGCAGTTATGAATATTTTCGAAGGCACTGAATGGTTCCTGCGTAATGCTGCTATTGTATACTATTTCTGATTATAGTCTTATAGTACTACATCACCTTTGAAACTGTATTACTCTTCCTCAAGGCCTAGTTCGAGTAGAACAATAACGTATATACTTTTTTTGGGGGGGATCGCATTTTATGTATCTTTTCTACACGCAAATGTCTTATATATACATTTATACTTTTTTTTTTTTGGGGTTAGAAAATCAATCCCTTCCTTCTCTTCTCTGGTGTCACCCTTTATTCTTCCTTTCTTTGGTCTATTCCTTTCCCTTTATTTTCTGCTTATGGCTAGATGTATATTAGCCAGATCAGCTTCTTTCTTTCTCACCCACTTCCCTTTTCCTACTATCTATCTTGTACTATTCTGTCTTTTAATATGGCAATTTACTATTACCCTTTCTTTTTCTATATACCTTTAGTATGGTGTTCACAACATAATATTTTCTACACATTGTTGTTGTTTCTTTCCCTCTTTACCAACTAATGCGACCTATATTATGGATATACTGTACATTCCACTTTGACTTCTCCGTTATTTTCCTGGTTGCAGTTGCTCTGTTACCTTTGTTTATTCCAGACTTATTTCGATATATCTTCCTCGATATTACTATGCTATACAGCATCATTGCATTACTAATGTGTACTTGTGGCTTTGTTACACCGTACTATGTTATTGCCAATTTAAAACCAATAAAATAGTTTGAAAAAAAAATGGATGGATAAGACAGTCCCAATGTTACCTTAGTTGCAGCAGGATGTCAGTGGTAATTTTCTTGTTCTGGTGTGGATCTTCACCAGTGCACTAACTTCCCATCTTCCTCACACCACAACAGAGAGGCAAGGACTCCCACCCCTAGTCCCAGAAAAAGCACAAAAAGGAATGGTTTAAAGATTCACTGTTATTTTACAAAGTAGTAAGAATGTTTTTGGCATATAACACAATAGCAACTCATCAGCTAGAAATATGCAGCTGCATTGATCAATCCTTGAACTTAATGAATATGGTATATCAATAATATCATATCAAGGTTATCCTCTTCTCTACAATATATGGAGTAATAACTTAAATAATAATAATAATAATAATAATAATAATAATAATAATAATAATAATAATAAGTCACATTACTGCAATCCTACCTATAATTAAATAACTGTACTTATTCAGGTCCTAATCCTCCAACTCTATTACACTGGCATCTAATGGTACAATGGGGGTAATTCAGAGTTGATCGCAGCAGCAAATGTGTTAGCAGTTGGGCAAAACCATGTGCACTGCAGGGGGACAGATATAACATGTGCAGATAGAGTTAGATTTGGGTGGGGTGTGTTTAAACTGAAATCTAAATTGAAGTGTAAAAATAAAGCAGCCAGTATTTACCCTGCACAGAAACAAAATAACCCACACAAAACTCTCTCTGCAAATGTTATATCTGCCACACCTGCAGTGCACATGGTTTTGCCCAACTGCTAACAAATTTGCTGCTGTGATCAACTCTGAATTACCCCCAATGTTCTGAAGTGCAGCAGTCCTGGACACTAGTGCGGGTGACATAAATGTGCTCTGCTTAAATGTTGTCAGTCTGGATATGTATGAATATAATAATGTTGAGTGCACTCTGGGTCACTTTAATAACATAGTAACAAAAACTTAATGTTGCAGGTCTGTTATTTTAATTATTTGTTGGTGATGTTTAGGTAATATGGCTTGCTTCCAGCTACAAGTAAACTGGTTTATCCAACCAAGTCTGATGACTGACAAATGAAAACACTTCTTTTTCCCAGATAATTTATTGCAACATTGTATCCTCACAAAAGGTTAGTACAGTGGATATTGGAACAGTTTTGAAATAAAAAATGTCAAACTAACCAGCTCTAGAAGAAGCAGCATTTGTAAGAAGATTGAATAACTTCCTTCTGTCACCCAATCGTCAAAGTTTTCTCAAAAATAATAATGGAGACTGTTAGCACTGTGATTTGAAGAGAGTTTGGCCAAAATCATGTCTAAGAAATTCCTATAATTTGCATCAAAAAATGACCTGACAATCATACTTGATCCTATCCCATCCTGCCTCCTCAACTACCTCTCTCTGCCTGTCCCCATCTTGCCCTCCTACTCAATCTCTACCTCTCATCAGGAACTGTCTCCTCTTCCTTCAAGCATGCCCTTGTCTCCCCTATTGTTAAAAAAAACCTACCCTTGATCCCAGGGCTTGTACTAGTGTGTACAGCGCCCTCCTGCAAACTATACATTTTCACCCTCCCATATTTAATAAAGGGACAGTGCACACTGAAGGTGTGTGCTGCAAACAGGTGGTGTGGTCTCACAAAGAAGGGGAATGGCCACATAATAGTTCCTATAATTCCAATACACCACACAGTAGCCCAATCTTATATACATTACACCACACTTAGTGCCCCTGATTCACATTATACCACACAGTAGTGTCTCTTATTCATGTTACAACACACAGTAGTTCCCCTTTTCACATTACGCCACACATTTGTGCCCATTTTACATAATGCCCACAGTAGTGCCCCTTAAACACATAATGCCCACAGTAGTAATGAAGAAAAGTGTGAAAAGAGCAGAAGATGAATAAGAAAGAGAAGGCAGGAGAAGGTGAAAGGTAAGAGGAACAGTCTGTTGGAACAAGGGAAAAGTGGGTATTGTTGGAAATGGAGTCAGAAAGATTGAGTACAGATATGATAGATGGGGAACTAGGAGACAAAGAGAGGAGTGAGGGAACCAGATGCTGAGAAGAGAGAGGGTGGGAGACAGATACTGGGTAGATATTAGCGTGGAACAGCCAGATGCAGTGTAGATAGTGTGTGGGAAAGACAGAAGCTGTGTAGATAAAGGCTAGGACAGCAGATGCTGGACAGAGAAATAGGAAAGTAACTAGATTCAGGGCAGGGTGGGGACAAGTGCTGGACAGAGAGAGAGAGGGGGAGACAGTGCTGGGGAGTGGGGAGATGCTGGGGAGAGTCAGGGGCAGATGTTGGGCAAAGAGGGCAGGAGGTAGATGCTGGCCAGAGAGAGGAGGGGATGCAGATGGAGAGGGGGGCAGAAGCTGGGCAGAGAGAGGAGGTGGTGCTGAGAGATGGGTGGCAGATGCTGGGGAGAGAGGGAGGCAGATGATGGGCAGAGAGAGCGGGAACAGATGCTGGACTGAGAGGGGGCAGATGCTGGGGAGAGGGGGGGCAGAGAGGGGGAGACAAATACTGGACACATACTAGGTACCACTGACTTAGTATGGAACACACTAACTACTGGGTTTTTAACAGCTTTCACATAGTCTTCCACCAGTGAGGGTGAGACATGGAGGCAAACATCTGCTTAGACTTGTTGATATATCTCTATTACTTGTATTTTTAAAAGTAAACATCTTGTTATGTTTGAGAAGAAAGTTTTTGTCATTGGTTTCCATGTTTCCTTTAAAAGAAGTAGTGTGGCATCCTCAGGGTGGGACACATATTGGGGGAATATCTCCTCAACTGAATTACATAAGGACTGAAAGGTAGCTTTTCCCACCTTTCTTCCTTTTCAAGATACAACCAATTATGTGACCACAAATTACCCCCTACAGCTACAAAAACATTTGTGGATTGTCTCAGTGATCTATGTAATCATCTAATCCTTAAAATCATCAAACTTAATAAATTTGTTAACACCATAGAAAGTCAGCAGTGTGAAGATGTAGATGGGTAAATGACCATGGAGGGGGAAGCTTGATCTGAAATAAGTATATCATCTATATTTATACTAAATTACCTCAGTCTTTTACTAAGTACATTTCTATTGTTCCAATCAAATAACAAGATACATTGTTGAATTGGTTTAGCTGGTATCAAGAAGTGGTTAGGGTGTAATTCATCCTCCCTTTACCCAGTGTTTCTTTATGCATCTGTCCTGTCTGTTTTCCATTTAAGTGTTCTGAATGTATGCCTATTCTCATTTTTATCCTGATTACCCTTGCTAGTTCTGAATAACTGCTCTAGATTTTTTGAATCCCAGCTGTCTACTAAGCTCTCATCGGATTACCTCTCAGTATTCTCGGGCCTCTCTAATTGTCTTTGCTCTGTCTCAACTTCACTAAGCATGGTATTCCTGTTCACTCACTTTGCAGCATTCACAAGAAGAGTTGTGGATAAATGTTGATACTGGGACTTATAACAATGGTCAAACACACTTGGTATCCTTTTTTATAATGTCAGGACTTGAACTACTGTAAGAATCTTTGCCGCTCGGAAGACTGAGCTATTATGGCAGCTGGACATCTTCCTGCCTAAACACTGTGTTCTAGCTCAGTTTAAATGTTCTCCTGATGTTCCAGTATCTTTTAGCTCCACCCCTTGACTTCTTATATAAGCATTGCCTTTTCCTGTCTTCCTTGCCAGACTATTGTGATTCTGCCAGTAATCTAGTTCCTGTTGTTGCATCCTGCATCCTATTATCCATTATTTGTGTACTGTACTCAGGTTGTCCTCAACAATGCCTCTGTCTGAAACCTTTGCCTAATTTGCTTCTCTGTGTACCATTACTATATCTTCTAGTGTCCTACCTCTAACACTGCCACCTGACTACAATTCAGTATCTGGATCATTACACATACAGTAATGTCTATTTACTGTACCATATATATTTTTTATATAACCACCTTAATTATGTTATGTAAATATTCAAGTCATACTATATTCCCCAACACATTTAATAATAATAATAATAATAATAATTTTATTTATATAGCGCTCTTTCTCCAATAGGACTCAAGGCGCTTAACAGATACATAGCATAATATAGAATATATATTTGGATGTACAACACAAAAAAGGGTTGAAATGTTGCCTTACTATATTCCTTTAATGACTAGGATATTGAACTTTTTTTTATTTAAACCAAATCATTCCATTCAACTGGACAGTTTAAAAATTTGGTAAGGGCTGTGGTTCAAACCAGATGAGAAGTTACAGTAAGTCTTCGCTTGCTATTCCTGTTTGTATCAACATTTGTTTTTGCTTTCTGTTGATGTCAAAGCTGGCTGTATAACTTTTTGTTAGCACTTTATTTAATACAATAGCAACATACACTTTCAAATATTTACATTTGATAGTATTTGTGACATTTTTAATTCACTGTGTCAAAGATACATTAGATTAAATTAGCAATACCATACTAGATTGTAAGCTCGCAAGAGCAGGGCCTTTTTTCATCATGTGCCTTTCCTTTTCTTACTTACACTTCTACTCCATACTACCTTTGATGGCACCTAACCCCTTGTTTTTCATACCTGTCCTATACTGTCTTGAACTGTAAGTGCTGTTTTCTTGTTTGCTCATTTGATTATGTACTGTAAAATGGGCGCTGTGGCTCCCTTTTGGTGCCATATAAGTAAATATAATAATAATAATAATAATAATAATAATAATAATAATAATAAATACTGACCAATTTTCAAAACTTGATAATGAAGATAGTGTACCAAAAGACACACATTCCTGTATGCAGAATGTGAAACTTGATCCTTCATATCCTTCAAAGAGCAACCTAGGAACAAAAAGGAACATACCATAGAGAAATAATAGTGTAGTATTCTAATAAACTAAAAATCCAGACTGTTTTTAATTTTATGAGAGAGGCACCTAGGAATAACAAAGCAATAATGTATGAAGGGACACTACTCGTCATCTATATGTTTACTCATAGAGACTACGTCATAAGGTGTATGGAGATTGTTCTGTTAAATCTGATTGATTGATTGATTGATTGATTTATTGATTGATTGATTGATTGAGTAATTAGTCCCTACTCCATTTTGTATTCTGTCTAATTTTCAAAAACAAAATAAATATATATATATATATATATATATATAAAACAAACAGGATCAATCCGGCACTCCACTCCAGGTAAAAACAGCAGCTGCGGTGCCCTCCCAGCCAGTGACATAAAGTCCCAGGTATAAACAGCAGTGGTAAGGGCGGCACTCAGTCCAGACTTCACAACTTGGTGAAAATTTACTTTATTGGGCCAACATGTTTCGGGGGGTAAACCCCGTCCTCAGGGCCAGACAAACCACAAGCAACACAAAACAGAGCTTATATAAGAAAGACAAGACTAACACTAATGCTGATCGTACTCACCTGCTCCACGGCGCTGCCGCACGCCAAGCCGTCCGACCGCACTTCCGCGTCGCCATCCAGTGACGTCACGGCGCGCCGCGTCGCAGGCGAGTACCCATGGCAACAGAACGAAACTCCACTCGGTCACCTACGGGGAGGCAATGGAGACAAATAACAATTGGTAAAAATGACATACATAAGTACATACAAACTGATAAAAACAAAGGTGTACAAATAAATCCTGAGAGACTATGGTAATACTAGACTGAGTCAATGCAGGACCGGACTAAATTATTACATTCAATGCAGATATAGCTAGGCATAACTGTAATACCTGATATAGGATAGAGTAGTGGTTTTTTAGAGGAAACACTGCAGTCCCAGATTCTCATTGAGACCACCGGGTGACAGTGTGCCCAATTTATAAATCCACCTGGATTCTTTTTGTAATAATATTCTATCTCTATTCCCACCCCTTATCATACGGGGAACATGGTCTATCAGGATGGCTCTAATACTAGCTACCCTATGGCCCAGGAGCACACAATGGCGAGCAAAGGGTTGCTCACTGTCCTTATTTTCAAAGGCCTTTTTTATGGCACTTCTATGGAGAGCCATTCTCTCACGGAACTGCCTAATGGTCTTGCCGACATATGCAAGACCACATGGGCACGTGAGGAGATACACCACATGAGTCGTGGTGCATGTCAAACGATGTTTGATTGGAATTTTGCGACCCGTAGAAGGATGATTGAAGGAAGTGCCTACTATTAATGTATTACATGTGGCACATCCCAAGCAACGGTAACAACCAGCTTTAGCTCGTAGGAAAAGAGATTCTCTATTAATGGCCAACTCAGTAATGTCTAGTTTGACTATGCGGTCGCCTATGTTCCTCCCTCTGGTGTGGCTCGGCAATAACGCTGTATTCTCCATGGAGGACATGGCCCCGTCTGTTTGTATTATTGGCCACATTTGTTTTGCTTTTTTTACTATTTGCCTGCTCTTGGTAGTGTATTTATTAACCCAAGGGAATAAATACACTACCAAGAGCAGGCAAATAGTAAAAAAAGCTAAACAAATGTGGCCAATAATACAAACAGACGGGGCCATGTCCTCCATGGAGAATACGGCGTTATTGCCGAGCCACACCAGAGGGAGGAACATAGGCGACCGCATAGTCAAACTAGACATTACTGAGTTGGCCATTAATAGAGAATCTCATTTCCTACGAGCTAAAGCTGGTTGTTACCGTTGCTTGGGATGTGCCACATGTAATACATTAATAGTAGGCACTTCCTTCAATCATCCTTCTACGGGTCGCAAAATTCCAATCAAACATCGTTTGACATGCACCACGACTCATGTGGTGTATCTCCTCACGTGCCCATGTGGTCTTGCATATGTCGGCAAGACCGTTAGGCAGTTCCGTGAGAGAATGGCTCTCCATAGAAGTGCCATAAAAAAGGCCTTTGAAAATAAGGACAGTGAGCAACCCTTTGCTCGCCATTGTGTACTCCTGGGCCATAGGGTAGCTAGTATTAGAGCCATCCTGATAGACCATGTTCCCCGTATGATAAGGGGTGGGAATAGAGATAGAATATTATTACAAAAAGAATCCAGGTGGATTTATAAATTGGGCACACTGTCACACGGTGGTCTCAATGAGAATCTGGGACTGCAGTGTTTCCTCTAAAAAACCACTACTCTATCCTATATCAGGTATTACAGTTATGCCTAGCTATATCTGCATTGAATGTAATAATTTAGTCCGGTCCTGCATTGACTCAGTCTAGTATTACCATAGTCTCTCAGGATTTATTTGTACACCTTTGTTTTTATCAGTTTGTATGTACTTATGTATGTCATTTTTACCAATTGTTATTTGTCTCCATTGCCTCCCCGTAGGTGACCGAGCGGAGTTTCGTTCTGTTGCCATGGGTACTCGCCTGCGACGCGGCGCGCCGTGACGTCACTGGATGGCGACGCGGAAGTGCGGCCGGACGGCTTGGCGGGCAGCGGCGCCGTGGAGCAGGTGAGTACGTTCAGCATTAGTGTTAGTCTTGTCTTTCTTATATAAGCTCTGTTTTGTGTTGCTTGTGGTTTGTCTGGCCCTGAGGACGGGGTTTACCCCCCGAAACATGTTGGCCCAATAAAGTAAATTTTCACCAAGTTGTGAAGTCTGGACTGAGTGCCGCCCTTACCACTGCTATATATATATATATATATATATATATATTGTATATAACCAATTAAAAAACCACACTGAAACAAATTAAGATTTCAGTACTACATTTACAGTACCTTCCAATCACCTAGTGTAATTGTAGAATTAATGTCTTTAGAACCCGAAGAGGACATAAGCTTCCTTGCCAGAAGACTTTGTGGCATATTGCAAGTTCATTGTTGGTATGTTTTATCATAGTAAGTGTATAAGTCATTACATCTCAAAATCTCCTAGTGCAAACATCCATCAGAGTGGGAGACCTGAAATAAACTGCTGCTAGCACAGTGTTTAATGAAACATTTGGTGGATAGCACAGGGCAAGCACAGTCTGTGACCTCTCCATATTGGAAGTGAGGATATTATTTAAATCTCCTCTAATGAGCAGTAAATTGTACTGTGCTTCTTATAATTTTGTACAAAAATATAAAAAGATATCGCTGTGTTGGGTCTATTTACCAAAGAGACACTAGAGAACCGGACCCACCCGAACTTTGCAATATGATTCTTGCCTTACTTGGATCCCAAAGCGAGGCCAAACGTCATCTTCCTGCTGTCGGATTCTCACAGGTTTTGGATTCTATAAAGGTCCCCGGTGATCGGCACCATCTTCACTCCAATTGTGGAGAGCACATGGATGGACATGTCCATCAGTACTTTGTTATTTCGCCGTGGTGTGGGTGTAGCTGAAAGGAGTGCTCTGTCTTCTCTGCTGTATCAGTTGGGGTGCTCTGTCCATACATCAGGGAGCTTGGCCCACTGTTAATTAAATTAACCCAGTAACATCCAGGGGCTGGTGTGTCCTATCAGTATCAATCCAGGGGTGCTCTGTCTGCTGTATCTGAAAGAGGTTATCTGTTCATCTATCAATCCATCCAGAGGCTCCGCCCCAGTGTAAAATTAAAATAAAAAGTAAAAATTAAAAGCCTAAAACTATAACTATAAAAGAAAATTATTTTTTGTTTGTATGTGTTGTACCCTTGTGTACTATACAATTTTAATTTTATTTTCATAAGTACTGTGACACTGGCAGTCAGACCGCAGTATATTATTATTTCCTACTTATACATGTATTGCTGACGCTGTTGATAAAGGTCAACCACAGTGTTCGATTACCATTTCTGACTCACAGATATTTTGTGTGACGCTGTGGTTGAAGGTGGTACCACACTCATACATGTATTGTGCGACACTGTTGGTAAAGGTCAACCACAGTGTTTGAACATTATTTCTGACACATACACGTATTGTGTGATGCTGTGGGTGAAGGTGGTACCACAGTAATATATTTTATTTCCCACTCATACACGTATTGTGCAACATTGTAGATGGTACAATATTTGTACTAATTGTAGTGTGCGCTGTATCCAACTTGGTTCGTGTTTGTTGATACTTGATAGATATGGAGGACAAAACATTGAGAGGAGAGGCATAGATGGCATAATTCAGGGCATATAAAATCAAAGAAAAAGTAAAAGTTGGATTAGTGCAATAATATAACCAATAAAAATTGCTGCCTATGTAGTCACCAATGCCCTCAATGATTAATTTTAAAATCAAATAAAATTATTAATGAATCCTTCCTTTCACTGCATACATACTCAACATCTCTTGGGCCTCTGATCTGGTTATTGATAAAGATCTCTGTCAGACCATTTTTGCTGAGTTTGGTTCACACTTTTATTCAAAATTTACAAAGACAGCTAAAAATCACGATTTGGCCTTCTTTTGTTTTGCTCCTAAAGTATTATTAGCCTAAATCATATTCATTTCCAGGCATTTCCAGACAATTTTGACCACAGTACAAGCAATGAAAAATATATATTGTACAATATATATTTTTAGATGCTGTTTACAGCCTCAATGTAGGATTAGTTCTTGAAAGTTATGCTTGACCTGGAGAAGTTTCCGCTTCATCCAGTTTTACGCAAGGTACAGGTATGTAGTACCATGTAAATGTTTTTTTACCAATATGCACAACTCATTTTTGTATGAATTCAACATGTTTCAACTTTATTACAAAAATCGTGGCAAAGGGAGTGCAATTGCGCCCAGTCCCGGATGTGGCTCCCTTATATAGAATTCAAAACCTGCAAGATCCGACGCTGGATGAAAATTGTAATGTGGTCAAAAGTGACTGGAAATAAGTGGACATTAATGTTATTGGGGTTAGTAATACTGTAAGAACAAAAACAGGCCCAAATTCTGTGATTTCATCTGTTTTTATTTTATTTTTTATAAAAAATTCATATCCAAAACCAAAACACAAGAAAAGGGCCAGTGCACATCCCTACTAATTATATAACCTACTGGGATGTATGTTAAAGTGATAATTGCCATTGGTAATGTTGTGGGTCATGTCATTCTCTGTAGCAGTGTTTTCGATTTTCTGAGTTACCATATAGAAATTATTTGGGCAATATTGAATTCCATTCATTTTACAATTCCATGCAAAATATTTTCCACAATAAAAATAAATATTCGGCATATTCTTAAAACTCACTTTGCAATTTGTACAGAAACCTACAATTTCCATTGTCATGTCAAATAAGTAAAACAAACCAAATTTACTAATCTCCTATAAATACCTACAGTAAAGGGCTGCTATCTTCGTATACTACAAAAAATAGAAGAAAAAAAATGCTGTAATTGTTTATGTGAATACAATTTGTCCTTGATATTGTTAATGGCATATTCAAAATCAGACGTGATTACAGGTGTGTTTGGTTCATTCAGTATAAAGTGCATTTTGAAATACAGTTCTTAATGTAAAATGTGTCCTTTACTCGTACCACTACAGTGACATTATATTGTCAGGAAATAACATACATTTAACATTGTCAATAGTAACTGCTAAAATTGTATTCAATTCTGTAAATGTTGGGAAAAGTGCTCTGTCTCCACATGTCAAAGGCTAACCTATTCTCTCTGTGCTTCACTCTATTGGTAGTTTCATAATGGAAACAAAAATATATAATAAATTTGATTTAATGTGATTGTCAATACGCCTTTTGAGGGTTTGCATTGTTCAAGCTTAAATATCAGAGACACTAAGACGATATTGTACAATTTCAACTATTTTCTTGAAACCACTTCTCTATAAAATACATTGTAACAGTAAATGGAATATCATGGGAAAACTTGACTAAAAAGAAGCTTGTTCTTTTTATGAAACATGCAGGAGTATTAGTAATTCAGGAAAAAAATAACATTAAAATTAAATAGCTGTATAAATTCAATGTGTTTGTTGCAGAATCGTAACTAGACCTTTTTGTACCCGGTGCAAGAGAGAATTGGTGCCTCCTCCCCATTTTTCCAATAGGGATTTAAGGTGCATGCCTTGTGGGGAAGGGGCAGGACAAGATTAATCACAGAGAAAGCCCATGCATAATGATACCCCACACACACACACACACACACACACACACACACACACACACACACACACACACACACACACACACACACACACACACACTACACATCTATAGACCACTGCATGAAAAAGGATTTGGACACAAATCATATTTATAGAACATTCATGCACTTAACTTGACAACTCGCTGTTATTCAGTTACAATACCCTTTATTAAATAACACAACTGCCACACCCAGGATTCAAACCTATAAACTGGTGAATTCTAATCAATCACCCTACTCATTGAGCTATTTGATCCTGCATAAAAAATATGAGCACTACATGAAGCTACTGATATTTTGTAAAAAAAAATCAGCATTGTAATTGAACAGATCTATGTAGTGTGCAACCACACATCCAATCCCTTGCAGCCACACACTACATAGATCTGCTCAGCCACAATGCTGATAATTTTTTCCACAAAGTCCAAGGTAAGCCGTAAGTAGTTAGAATTCTCTAGCTTAGAATTGTCTTCCTTTCTATGCAAGGACAGATAGCTCAATGAATAGATTGTCTGACTACAATGCTGCATGCAATTGGTTTGAATACAGATTACAGTATGTCAGCATCTTGAAATGTAATAAAGTGTGACTGAATAACAAAGAAATCTCAAGTTGAGTCCATGAATGTTGTATAGGTATTAGTGACAGAAGTGGTCAGGGTAGAAGACAGGGGTGCTCATGAGATGCTGGGCTTCAAAAAGAGGGGAAGCTGCAAGTGAAAGTAATTAAAACAGATAATTAAAAAGTACCGCCAACAGCACCCCTTACCCTGCAGCGCTATGTGCGGTACCCCCTCCACACATACCTAGTTACGGCCCTGGTTTGTTGCCTAACAGTATACCACTGTGGAATTAAAAATTTTTTATTAAGCATTTATGATTTTATTTTTAACACAACTAAACCTAAGATATATCACATGGATAAAATGGGTGTACCATGATATGTTGATAGTCAAAATGCCGACATTCACCATGTCAACATGAGTTTTGTCAACATGTCCATAATGTCTTCATTGACAATGTCAGCATTTATCACATTGACAGTGATGAAATTTGGTATGGTAGAATGTTGACTTATCTGCTCCTGACTGCTGCAGTGACTCCTGTGCTGCTTGCTGGTTCCGATGGTCACATGACCGTCACTTATGGTAAGACCTCTGATCCTCTGGTATTTTTCCCCTATCCCTAAACCCTACTCCCTACCCTTAACTCTCCCTCTAATGTCTAACACTATTCCCCTCCCACTCTGCAGCCTAACCGTAGTGTTCTCCCACAGCCTAACCCTCCCTCCCGCATCCTAAACCTGATATTTGGCTGGGAATATCAATTAATAGGCTTGGATCAGGACAACTCCTTTGAAGTTGGATATCTCTGGTTCCCCAGGGACGATTTTCAAATATTTGGAACCCCTGGAAAAATGTGACCCTCAACTATCATCCTAGGTCCCTTATAATCATGGGGCCCTTGAGCAACTGCCCATTGAGCCCATATGAAAAGACAGCCCTGCCTGCAGCCTAAGCCTAATGTCCTCCCACAGCTTAGTACTAACCCTGTCTTCCACAGCCTAGCCATAATGTCCTCCCACAGGCTAACCCTCCCACCTGCAGTCTAACCCTAATGTCCTCCCACAGCCTAAACCTAATCCTCCTTCCCACAGCCTAACCATAGTGTCCTCCCAAAGCCTAACCCTCCCTCCTGCAGCCTAACCCTAATGTCCTCCTAAAGCATAACCCTAACCCTCCCTCCCACAGGATAAACCTAATGTCCTCACAAAGTCTAACCTTAACCCTTCTTCCCATAGCCTAACACTAATGTCCTCACAGAGCCTAACCCTAACCTTCCTTCCTGCAGCCTAACCCCAATGTCCTCCCACAAGCTAAGGCTATCACTCCCCCCTACACAGCCAAACCCTAATGTCCTCCCACAGTCTAACCCTAATGTTTTCCCAAATCCTAGCCATACCCCCCCTGCACACATATTCCTAATGTTGACATTCTGCCAAATATGAGATTTCACTTGTCCACATTCTGAGAATGTTAACATGTTGCATGTCGACTTTTTGACAAGGTTGACATAATAACTTGACAATATGGTGTCACCTTTATGAGTGGTACTGTAACACTCTCATTGCCAACCTTTTGACTACATTACAGATTTAATAGCAAGTTATTGTTGACTTTTAGCAACAGTTTTCCACAAATTGTAGCAAGCTACTGTGTACTCCAGTGATATTACTTACAAGACTGCTATGTGTAGGAAAAAGTCTCCCCCACCATCACTTTTATGTAACAAATAATCAGTTCTGAAAAGTGAATTCAAGTTTTAATTATGTGTCTATGATTGTTAATATTAGCAGCTCTGATTTAAGCCAAGTAATATTTATGATTTTATAGGAGAAGGTGAATGTGTTTGCAGATTTGTAGACTATGCTTTGCTTTAGGTTAAATGATAACTGCAATAAAAATTATGAATAATTTAAATTTATAATTAAACATAAATAAGGATAATGAGTTCAGTGACCACTCAAATCCATATTCCAACTGTGTAGAATATCCTTTACCTTTGGAACTTTTGAATTCTATATTTTATCAAAGGTAATAAAATATTTTACTTTTGTATTCCTCTTAGAACATTCCTAATTCATACTGAAGAGCAGCAAATAGAATATAATGATCTAACTCTCTCTGCCCCACCTGCAGTGCACATTGGTGGTGATTCAGACTTGATTGTAGCTGTGCTAAATTTAGCACAGCTACGATCAGGAACACATACATGCGGGGGGATGCCCAACACAGGGCTAGCCTGCCCCGCATGTCAGTTCATGCCCCGTCGCAGAAGTGCGAAAGCATCGCACAGCGCCGATGCTTTTGCACTTCAGGAGTAGCTCCCAGCCAGCGCAGAATTTTTCATGCTGGCTGGGAGCTACTCGTTGCTTCCCGGCTCGTGTGTGTCAAGCCTGGACCCGGAAGATAAACTCCTCCTCCCCCTAGCAATGCAGCCAGAGGTCCTTCTGGCTGCAGGGGGAGGAGGAGGTGCCGGGGACAGCCTGCCGCTGCTTCCTGTCATGCGGGGAGTGTGCAGAGCCACCGCACACAACCTCACAGGTATCGCAGGGGGCCTCCATCATCGCATTGCGATGTTGATAACATATGTTAGTACATATGTGATCAACATCTCTGTGATGGGCGGCGAGGGGCAGCAATGTATATTAATACATCCCGCCCATACCGTTTAACATCAGGTTGAGGTAATGATAAAAGATTAGATTTGAAAATAGTCAAAAAAGGGTGATGGCAGAGAAGGGAGCTTATTTTTAATTACATCTAATGTCGCCCAAGAATCCCTGTAGCCAAGATCATGCACCAGACGGATCCCAGCACTGTGCCATCATTTAAACTAAAGAGGAGATTCTCCAGAGGGAAAGGCAGGGTTGTCCCATAATGGGGTGAGTGGTGAAAGGGTGGAGGATAGTGTATATCTAGTCAAGGAGTTGTACCATATTGAGAGATGAAATGTAAGAGAGCGAAGAGAATACAAGTGGGGATGCCTGTAATGCTTATCTAACCCCCAGATAGAGGCTAGAGGATGGATTCCCAGGAAATAGGTTTCCAAGTCTATCCAGGCAATTGAGCCCAGAGGAGCAAAATAGGTCGCAATTTGACTCAAATGGCTAGCTAATTAATATAGTTTGACGTTATGGAATCCTCTTCCCCCTCCCGTTCTAGGAAGTTTAAGTACATTAAAGGTGATTCAAGATTTATCATTCCACACGAATTTTGATACCCTGACAATTTCCCATATTCATCTATAATCTCATAAAGGGCTAGAAGATTGTGGGTGAGTGAGGGACAGTAAAACATCATTGACAAGCAATTAAATTTTGAAGTCTTGAGAGCCCACCTTCACCCCCCGAACCCCCGAACTCTGTCTGAGTTTCTGACCAGAGCAGCAAGGGGCTCAATGACCATTGCAAACACCTTGGGCGAAAGTGGGCATCCCTGACTCGTACCATTAGAAAGTAGAAAAAGGGCTGAGAGGATCCCATTGGTGAAAACCCTGGCTGTTGGGGAAGAGTATAATGTCGAAATATCTGTTAAAAATTCAGCTGTTATTTCAAATGCTTGGAGAGTATTAAATAAGAAAGGCCATGAAATGCAATTGAACGCTTTCTCTGCGTCAAGTTAGAGGATAATAGATGGAGTTTGCCGATGATTGAGGATCTGAATGAGGTCTATAGCCCTTCCAGTGTTATCCCTGGCCTAATGGCAAGGTATAAAACCAACCTGATCATAGTGAATCAGACTAGGGAGAACACTATTTAGTCTTGAATCAAAATCTTAGCATAAAGTTTAATATCTAAATTTCGTAGCGAGATCGGTCTATAATTAGCACATTCCAATGAATTTTTGTCCCTTCTTATGAATCACGATAACCTTAGCTTTCAACATAGTTTTGGGAAGTGGAGTACCTTGTTTTTCAAATTAAACAGTTTAGCATAGTAATCTTGGAATTCTTGATTGATAGTTTCAGGGGAATATGTCACTACGCCAGATTTAGTATTAAGTGCTAAAATGTTGTTTTGTGATCATTGGGCCCTGAGTCTAGACACCAAAATTCTGTCAGCCTAATCACCTTTTTCATAGAATGACTGTTTGAGCTTGTGAAGAGTTAACTCAAAGCAAAAGTTATTTGTCTGTTTATTATATAAATAATACTATTACTATTTATCTGATTGCATAGTTATGCATATACACTAACAGCGTGATCACTTATTTATATATATTTTTAATTTTATTAAATAATTTGTTTATATTTGTAAGCACGTCTAATTGTGTTTTTTTGGTATGCAATGCAGCAGCGCCAACTGTATGATTTAAAACTGGGGATGTGTTGGAATTCATCCAGCTGTAATACTCTCACAATATGTGTAGCATTATCAGAAATCAAAAATCCTGAGGACAGTCCATGTGGGGTAAGCCATGTTGCTATGATATCCCTTATATTTGCTAAGAGTTTGTCAGCGTTATGCCTCTTATTGAAGCCAGTGATACAAAGAGTAGTCTGCCTCTGAATGAGCTGGTGTTATTTGTTAGATACTGTTTCTGCTGAAGGTGATTCACACACCGAGTTGGTTGTCACAGTTTGTACACCACTGCTTGTCAACATTCCTGTGGTTAAGTAGACACTGCAATGGCATCTTGTAGGCTAATTATTAGATTTATTTTAATGTCCTGGTACAGCCAAAGTATAGACTGAGATGGAATTTGGTACCAGGGACACAATTAACTATGTAAAACCCACTAAATATATGGTAGATATTGGACACAGATCCAATACTTGCATAGCTATGATGGATGCAGTGATCCACTGTGCAACTGGGTGAGAACTGTCATACTTGCCTCCCATTGCAAATGTTTCACAGTCAATTGTTTTTTTTACAATACTACTAGTAGTCATCTTGGTCCCCTTCTGGGAGGAAGATCCACCCCAGCAGCAGTAGGCCTAGCACTCAAAGATTCTTCAGAGGAATCCTGGAATAGTGAGGAGTCACTTAGCCTTAACAAATTGAATGCAGCACTATCTCTGATCATTCCTGAGGATATTGAGGATGAAGGATGAAGGTGTTGGCAGTGGAGATTGCAGGTGCTGGGATCTAGTTGAGAGAAGGGAGCTAGCTGATGCTGGATAGCTTGTTGTTATTTTTTTAGCACCAGTTTCTGATGTTATCGAAAACATGTCATGAATTTGCTGCAAATTACATAACAGGGTGGAGGTTCCTAGATGCTTAACATACCTACCTTTACTTACTGTGGTTCCTCAAAAGCTACACATGGCTTGACAAATGTCAGGATTTGGGTAAAAATAATTCCACACATAAGATGGGAAGTTGTTGAACCTATGCCCAGGCATGACAGTGGCCATCTTCTTATCATGGCCAGGAGCTGCTTCCATTGGTGCCTCACTTACAAAACAATATACTCATCTTCAACATACTCATTAGCCACAGCGTCAGCTGCACAAATATCCCCCTCATCCTCTTGCAATTCCTATGAAGCATCCTCAATTTCTGTGTCATCAGCTATACTTCTGCTGCTCATCTCCACATTTGCAGAGGGAGCAGAAATGGTGGAAAGTGGCTTCTCTGCGAGTACAGTATTAGAAAGGTCAGGCTCACACTTAGCAGTCGAGGACACACTTAGACTCTCCTCAGGTATTTGTGACATTTCAGTTTCTGAACGCACAGTTTGTTCTACTGCCTTAGTGGTTTTTATTTATTT
Organism: Pseudophryne corroboree; assembly: GCF_028390025.1. Classification (NCBI taxonomy): domain Eukaryota; kingdom Metazoa; phylum Chordata; class Amphibia; order Anura; family Myobatrachidae; genus Pseudophryne; species Pseudophryne corroboree. The sequence goes on along the minus strand of NC_086444.1, from coordinate 581,356,342 downwards.
TTTGACACCTCTTCTAGACTCTGAGTGAAAAGGTCTTGCATCATCATGAGAGGCAGTAGAAGATGCCTCACTGACAGTCACAGAACCACCATTCCGAAATATAGGCCAAGGCCAGGCTTTTCCTTGCCTCTGTGTGTGGTGAATGGCATGTTGGCAATTTTATGGTTTTTTTTGCACCAAACCTTCCCTATAGCTACTCAGAAACTAGTTCAAATGGTCTATCTCTGAAAATGGACGCTTGTGTACATTAAAATCAGCATACTTAGTTGTATGTCATTTTCACAATCACCACTTATCGTTAAAATTCAAATGATATTTTGTACAGTAAAAACTATAGCATCATGGTCAAAAGGCAAATGCACTACTATGTTATTTATTTAGAAATGGCAGTATCATACACCCTCATCTAGCACAGAGCATCTACTACCATATAGTCAACAAGGGGACCCAGGCCCTCATTCACCATCAATTGCAAATACAAATAATTGTGCAATTATCAGTACACTGCACATGCGTACACAACTAAACAGAAGACAGTGCGCACATGCCGAGTCTGGTGTCTGTTTTCCTAACTAGGTATCTGCGAAAACAGTAGCGATCAGATTAAGCAATGAAAAAAAGGAGTGGTAGAGGCGTGTCAGTGGAATGGATCCACAATTTCTGCTATGTGGGGTATGTAGGAGTTTTGTCATGGGCGTTGCAATCACAATATATGAGAAACAGATTGCAGTAATTGCAAACACTTTAACTGCACAGGATGAGTAGCTCTACTGAAGCAATCCTGCACTGTTATGCTAAAAGATTTATCCTGCCTAACGAGGAAATAAAGAAATTGCTGAAGTTTATCCAGTATATGTGATTGAGGAGTGTCTTGTGTTTTTCTCGGAAATTCTATTTTATGAATATTTATAATTATCTAGATTTATTATGTATCTGCAAGAATATACTAAAAGAGAGACATAAATGTGAACAATCACATGAGTATTTATGTGTTATGAATGCATTTATAGAATGGGGCTGCAACAATATGCTGTAATATTTAATACTGTAAACACTGAATACTGTAAATTAATATTTTACTAATTGCCATAACTAAACTGAAGACTGAGTGGGTTGTAAACCATTGTGTTATAAGCATAACATCTGGCAGTGCCAAACTGAACATCTCAAGAAGTCTCCAACAGTGGATTTTAGAACATAAAGTAGAACAGTGGAAGGAAGAATTAATATGGTAAATTTACTAAGATGGGAGTTCTATATAAGATGGTATGTTGCCCATAGCAACCAATCAGATTCTACTTCTCATTTATCTGGCACCTTCTAGAAGATAATACCTGGAATCTGATTGGTTGCTATGGGAAACATCCCATCTTAAATAGAACTCCCATCTTAGTAAATTTACCCCTATGACTGGATAAGATGGGAGAATTAAGATAAAATATGTTGTACTTTTAAATAGTTCAATGTGTCGCTGCAAAAAGTGTTTGCAGATTGGCATACAACATTAAACAATAGCTTAAAAGAAGATGCTGGACCATTATTTGAACATGCTTTTTAAGCAATAAAAAAGACACTAGTGGTCTAACGAAAGAAAAAATTGTGAATGCAGTGTCATTATATTTCTTTTTATAAAAACTGCTGCCAAGAAAGATAGCTTGTTTATAGTTTTGCCTGCTACTGATAAGAGTAGAAAAGACATGCTGAAGGATGAGAACTTATTGATGTCCGACAGCAGCAATGCTGCTGTGATAACAGAAAAGAAAGAGAAAAACAAATTTTTTAATGTCACTTGTCATCCCTTAGATGATTACATACAAGCTTGCTTTAAAAGACAGAGGAAAGTTTGAAAAGAAAACAAGCATTCAGGAGACATAAAGTCCCAGGTGCCAAGGTTGAAAAGAAAACAGGAATCAGGGACGTAGCATGAGAAGCGGTTAAAATACCACTAGTCGGGATCCCGGCGGTCACAGTGCCGATGCCGTAATCTCGACTAGCAGTAAAATGCCACTGGAGGAATACCGGTGGCACAAGTTATTCTCCCTCTGTGGGTGTCAATGACACCCATAGAGGGAGAATATAACCTGTAGCGAGTGCAGTGAGCCAACGTGCCCGCTGCATGTCGAGCACAGTGAGTCCACCAGGGGGTTTCTAGTGCTCGCAACATTGCCGTTATCCTGCTGTCACGATCATGACAGCTGGGATCCCGTGAGAGACTCTTTTCTCCGCAGCTGTGTTTGAGGTCTTATGTACCAAAGAATATTGTATTGAAATACTTATATAATATCGGATTAGGTTTGGATGCAAAGGAACTACCTGACATACCAAATGATAACACTTTTAGTAAGCTGTTTCTGTGCCAAAAACCTGCATTGAACTTGATTATAAAGTCACACTAAGAATTTTGAATAAGAGTTGATACATGGCATTTGTTTTTGTTTTTTTAAAACATTCTTTATTCACATAAAACTATTTTGTTTTCTTTTTTCTACACGTTATTCTATTCTATCAATTTTTTATACTTCAATGTATATTACCCTAACAAAGGGAATATACTGTATGATACATAATATGGGATAGTTAATAAAATACATATATCACATATGAGTATTGATATTTTAATGTGGATATAGTGAAATAAAATTTAATTAAAAAAAATTAACTATAAATATTATTTTGTGAAAGGGAATGAGTGCACCCAGTTTAGGGCCTAAATTTGTTAGCAAATGGGCAAAACCATGGCCCTCATTCCGAGTTAATCGCTTGCTAGCTGCTTTTAGCAGCAGTGCAAACGCTAAGCCGCCGCCCTCTGGGAGTGTATCTTAGCATAGCAGAAGTGCGAACGAAAGATTAGCAGAACTGCTCATAAAAAATGTCATGCCATTTCTGTGTAGCTCCAGACCTACTCCTACCTTGCGATGACTGCAGTCTGTTTAGTTCCTGGTTTGACATCACAAACACGCCCTGCGTTCAGCCAGCCACTCCCCCATTTCTCCAGCCACTCCTGCGTTTTTGCCTGACACACATGCGTTTTTTAGCACACTTCCTGAAAACGCTGAGTTGCCGCCCAGAAACACCCACTTCCTGTCAATCATACTACAAACACTCAAGCGACTGAAAAACGTCGCTCGTGCTTGATTAAAAATACAAAATTTTGTGTCAAAGTACTTAGCGCATGCACGCTGCATACCATGCGCATGCGCAAAAATGCAGTTTTTCAACCTGATCGCTGTGCTGCGAAAATCGGCAGCGAGCGATCAACTCGGAATTAGGGCCCATGTGCACTGCATGGGGGGCAGATATAACATGTGCAGAGAGACTTAGATTTGAGTGGGGTGTGTTCGAACTGAAATCTTAATTGCAGTGTAAAAATAAAGCAGCCAGTATTTACCCTGCAGAGAAAAAATATAACCCACCCAATTCTAACCCTCTATGACCCCCCCCCCCCCGCAGTGCACATGGTTTTGCCCATTTGCTAACAAATTTGCTGCTGCGATCAGATATGAATTAGGCCTTCAGACCTGATCGTAAATGTGCAAAAATACACACATCTCCGATCAAATTCTTTGATATGCGGGGAGACATCCAGCAAAGGGAAAGTCCACCACGCATGCCTGGTCATGTTTCCCCCGCACACATGTGAAAGCATGTCACAGAGGCGATGCTTTCACACCTGCCGAGTAGCTCTCTGCCTACACAGCACAGCTGCTAAGGCAGATTGCTACCCGCCATGTTTTTGGCCACAGCAGCTGCGTGTGATGTCACGCAGCCACTGTGAACTGTCCCAGCAATGGTACGGACACGACTCCATTGTCTGGCCGTGCCACCACCCAACGCCACCGCAACACCATACCAATGCCTCTGTCCCGCACCCACCTGCCCTGCGTCTGCCTCTGCCTGTCAATGCCATTGCATCTCACTCTGTTTGCATGCACAGTGCGGCTTCTGCGCGTCCGCAGACTGCATTGGCCATCAGCCTGCATATGCTGCACTACATTGATCAGGTCTGATTTAGGGCCATGAATTAATTCCTGTCCTTTACTCTCATTCTAACTTATGTATTGAATTGGTGGGTCACACCAAATGTATGTTCCAGATATAAAAAATGAATCTTTGGGAACAAGAAATAATATGAATTATAATTCCATGGAGATTAAAGACATTAGTTGTATTCCTAGTGAGGGATTTTCTTTTCTGTTGTAGAATATATTAAATTGTACATACCTTCCAACATGACCCATTTCATTGTGACATGAGGGACAAAATGCTCTGCTCCTGGATTTACCTCTTAATATATGGTTGGCATCATGTGTTTTGAACTATTTCATTAATAAGAAAGTTATGTCAATACAGAAGAGGAGGAGATGCTGGATCCCCTGAGTCACTTACAGCTCTTTCCCCCCTCCTATTTCTCCTCTCTCAAGTAGGTCATGAAACCAGATACTGCTGTGTCTCTGCCATCACTGAATACTCTCCTTCTTACATTCTGAGTGCTTGGTTCTGCTTCTGCACAAGAGGGAGAGTGAGTAATGTCAGTGTGCTCAGACAGGGGGTCCCTGACAGAGGGAGGCCCAGGATACAGTTTCCTTTGTGCCACCTTAATATAGCTATGTCTCTGTCCCGCAAACACATGTTGTTACAATAAGGGACTGCTTTACTGGCTTTTGAGCTAAATGGTTGTGCCAAGGGGGAAAAATGTGCAGCTATTTCAACCCTGTTTACTGAGTAGTGGCCAGGGACAGACTGGGGATCTAAATCAGCCCTGGCATTGTGGCATTTCTATACGCACAGTTTGTTCTATTGACTTAGTGGTTTTCATTTTTTTACACCTCTTCTAGACAAAAGGTCTTGCATCATAATGAGAGACATAAGAAGTTGCTTCACTAACAGTTGCAGAACCACCACTCAGAAATAACGGCCAGGGCCTGAGCCTTTCCTTGCTACTGCATATGGTGAATGGCATGTTGGAAATTTGATGTTTTTCTGCCCCAAACCTTTCCTTGATAAAAGGTGTCTTTTTCTGCAACACTGTATAGTGGGTTATTGATTTTAGATACCATGACTTAAACTCGCTATGCCCTTGAACATCAGCTTCAGCAGATAACTTTGCAGGACTAGCATCGTCATCATGACTGTGGCAGAAGCTGCTGTACTAGTATTTGGTTGCTCTTCTCTAAACTGATAGTTATCCATTTGACAAGTCACAGATCACTGCGTGGATCACAAGACTTATAGATGTACGTGAACAAAAAGCACTTGAGTAAAGTGCACCAACCAGTACAAAAACAATAGATATTTCATATATACTGTACTCCTAACAATGGGAAATATTTATGGGAATAAAGTCACTCCATTAGGCTCTGTGTAATCCAATTGTCAGTTAAATAAATGATCTATGCCTTGTCTGAAAGTCACAGAATGAATTCTGTGTGGGAGAACATTCTTTCTGTGACTTTCAGACAAGGTATAGATCATAGATTTAACTGACAATTGGATTACACTGAGCCTAATAGAGTGACTTTATTCCCATAAATATTTCCCATTGTTAGGAGATACAGGCAATTTTCATAATAAAGGGAATACATATTTTTTTTCTGCCTACCTATATAACTATTTCGCCTAGAATCATAGCATTAGTGCATTTATCAATATATGAACGTCTGCTCTCTTCTTTTTAAGTATATTTTAATAAAAGTAAAATTTTTATATTTTTTAATTTTCATCTTCTTAAGTGTGCCCTGGAAAAGACATATATTTGCTTTTGTCTTTTGTCTTTTCAAAAGACCACACCCCTGTTTTAAGCATACTAGCCAACCATTACAAAAA